>NW_027110846.1:131914-155734 GCF_000696795.3 Halyomorpha halys
ATATGGTGTGATGAGCGCATTACACACCTTACCATAAAAAGTCGTATTTTATTGTTTCTCGAGTGTAAATAACAAATACAAACTTTGTTTCTGAAAGAATATAACAATTTCACAAAAAATAAAGTAGCTGTGTATATCGGCAATATACGGGCAGTCTTGGCTTTATCCAATTCGTAATCCTATTACGATTTTATCCTTTAATTATTTTTAATATTTTGAATTTATAAATTTATTTACTGAATTTATTATAGCTAATAATGATATCTGGTTATTTATTTCAAATAAACGAAAGTTATGGTATCTAGACACTGGTCACTTCATATCTTATACAATACTCCGATTTAACTATCACATTGACATACTGTTTCTGGGAGAAAAAAGCCCTTTGTTTTTTACTTTCCTTTTAAACCTGCCACATAGACCTTACCAACTCCTTAGCTCTAAACTAATTCCCCAATTTTTCACGCCGAATATAAATGTCTGCTTATTTGAGAGATAAGGTTATTTTGTTTGTGATCATAGGATTTAGAAGAGAAGTGGTCGAAGGACACTTTAGGAGAAAATTTTGTAGATAGTAAGTCTTAATATCTGCATCTTTTCATACATAGTAAATAATGTATACCTTTACCACACTGGGGTTATAATTCTGTAATTATTGAAAGTAGAGGGGCAAGTTCGAGTCTAGGCAAGTTCCATGCTCTAGGGGATTGGAAAGCTTAGGAAAAAAAGAATTAGAAAAAATCTATATTATGAACTGAATTATTATGGAAACAATCATTAAGAAGCCAATGGTTGCGATAAAATTTAATTACCACTTTTTCTTGTTCAATTAAGTCAGAAATTCTTTGGTTTCGTTTTATAAAATTAAATACGGTTGTATCTTAATTAATAAGTAAGTATTTAAACAGGAGAAACTATTTTTAATATTCATGTGTCTATTGTGATGAGCTGGTAAGAAAAAAACCTTCTTCCTTCAAACCTTGAATGATAAATTGTGATTTAGCATCACAACAATTTGTTTCACTAAAAGAGTTACTAGCCCCTCCCTACAGAAAAATTGCTTCAATACTTTACCCTTAGCCTTTACTTAATGTTGAGTCATTTAACTTAACCCTACTTTATTCCAGTACTTGATTTAAGCTTTTGTCTTTTCCATTGACTGTTTCTATATTTTACTCATAATAATGACTTCAAATGAGAACATTATAGAATTACACTGTTCCAAAATTCATTTTTATTTTTTAATTTGTAAATTCATATTTTTATTCTATTCTATTATAATAAATATTCAAATTAATTACGTCCTATATAATGGAAAAAACAATTAATGAGATGAATATGGTGCTGAATGAAATTTTGTCTTGGGACATCTATTTCCCTAAAAATAATTACAATACAACGAACATTTGAGTTCCAATAGTCTTGCATAAACTGGAACAATTAATAAGTAATAACAAAATTAAAATAATAAGTAATAATACAAAAATAAAAACAAACGTGTTAAAGTTTCATACTTGATATTTATACAGACTCAGAATATAAATAAAAAAATAAAAATGATTTAGGAATAATAATGATAAATATATCCTATTATTGTTACTGATTTGAAGAAGATTGATTGTTGAAAAGTAGGAAAACTAGTTGTTTAAATGTGGTTAATGAAGGAGTTTTCGAAGGAGAATTCGAAGAAGCAGCATATGAATTGGGCCTTTAAGGTAAATGAATACAAGACGGTGTACATGAAAAGCTCAAGAGAGGATAAGGAAGAGAATAGTAAAGTGACGTTCAGAGACCACTGTTTCAGTTCTGTAAAGCAGTTTAAGTACCTGGGAAGCCTGGTTACAGATGGTAACAAAGTAGAGAGCGAAATAGATGCCAAGAAGGCAGCAGGAAATACATGTTATTTCTCACTGCAGAAAATACTGAATTTTAGAGCTCTCTCTAAAAGGATGAGAGTGGTCATTTACAAAACCTATGGGGAAGAAACATGTCCCTTGACAAGAAAAGCGAAACAGATGCTCAACTCCTGGGAGAGAAAGGTATTGAGAAGGATATGGGGAGGAGTCTCGGAGAATGGAGTTTGGAGAAGGAATAAGGAACTGATAAATCTATCCGGAGAACCCAGCATCGTGGGGTTAATTAAAAGAGAAAGATTAAGATGGTTAGGACACGTTGAGAGGATGCCCGATGAAAGGATACCCAAAAAGATGGTTAATGGTAAACCAGATGGAAAACGGAAAAGAGGACGTTCCCGGATCAGATTTCGGTAGGCTGGACAATGTGGTGGAGGATTTAAAGCTCTTGAAGGTTGGCAGATGGAAGGAGAAAGCAAAAGACCGTGTAGACTGGTTGGCTGTTGTGAGGAGGTCCGGGTTCTTGCAGGACCGTAGTGCCATAATAATAATAATAATAATAATAATAATAATGAAGAAGTTTTACGGATGGGGATATGCATTGATAAATCCAGAACGAAGTAGCCCAGATTATAACGGGCTTTTTGACGAAAACCGTTCTATAAGAAGTAATGTACAAGTATGTTGAATGAAGTAAAGTACAAGGGTTGGAATCAGGTATTTAAGGAGTGGAACACAGGATAAACATATTAACAAATAAGGTAAACGGGAGTGAAACTGTAAACAGAAAAATACTGAGCTAAGATCAGTATTGGCAGGAGTCACAAAAATTTCCTTCTCATATGTTATCAATATTTTTAACACTGTTTATAATAATACACTTATAAAATATCGTCCTGTTGCAGCTGTTAAGGTTTCCTCATTTCCAATTGCGCCTGAACTAAATCTACAGTTCAGTACTGACAAAATTGTAAAATCATCAAGAACTATAAAAAAATTATTGATAATTTTACAATTTTGTAAATTCTAAAGTATATATTTGGTTCCGGCAGATTTAGGTAATAATCCCGTTATTTGCAAATAAGTCACTATAAACTCTTACCCAATGGTACATTAACTTTGGTCTGTTGCTGATTCAGGTTTTTAATTTCTTAAACATGACGAAATACTCACTTTATAATATACCTGATGAAGATCTTATGAGCTTTATAGTGATCCTCACCTATCGATTCAGCGATCAGACCCACAACAATCAGTACAGCTGGAATTGTGCCAGGTTGGATGTACTGAAGCATTCGAAAAAATACTGACTTAAAATTACAGGCCAGTGAGTTTGATGTGTAACAATATTTTCCTGAGCTATTTTATTTTTAGCTAATTATTATAATTCAATAGACAGTCGAAGTATTTTTCGTGGGTGTTGAATATTTTATGATTAGATCTCTGTAGAAATATAAATTCAATTTTTTTTTAATTAAAACTTTGCAGTTGCCTATATATGGAATGTAGAGCAAGGAAAAGTATTTTATTTTCGAAAAAAAAAAAAAAAAAAAAAAAAATATAAATACAAACGAGTCTACTTATATACATAAAACCTTTTTTTTGGGGGGGGGGGCGTAAGTAGAGTGATAAGTGAAAGTTGAGCTAATGCGCTCACCATAGCATATTTTTAAGTTAATGCTACAAATTTTATTTCTTTAAAAATGGTATTTTGAAGATGCTGCAATCAAATATGAACTTGTTTTACAGTTTTTATGACAACATTTTATGACTTCCTTTACTTGAAGCTATTTTATGCTTCTTGCTTCTTTTCACCAGCGTAAGATTGTTAAAATCACTCCAGTGTTTTTTTTATCACAATGAAAAAAGTCATTTTTTAAATTTTAGTTCAGTTCCTAGACCCATTGAAACGAACGTTCGAGTATGTATTTAATATTTTTGGAGATAAAATATCTAAACTTTTTTTTTTTTTTAATTGGTAACACTAGCTGTGTCTTCCTTATATAATTTAATACTCAACTATGGTTTCGAATGTATATACATTTCATACACTTGACCACAGTTAAGTTAATAAAAATAATAATTATAAAGATTTAAAGAAGTTCAAGATTGTCATTTATTAAAGGAGAAAAGTTTTTTCTAAAGTAGTATTGTAACCATATAATAATTAGAAGACCGCGTTGAAGTCAAACTCAGTCAATTAGAATTCAGTCCCGAGCTAACTGTAAATTGCCTTTCCTTTTTTTGTTAGATTCATACCATAAGATATATTTTAGTTATTAAATTGTTTAGAATTATATTGCTATTTCTAAATATAATTAACCATGTTCGTTGTTTTAATTATGGGGCGATAATAATTAATGTTTATTATCTGCCCGCTGGGAATATATGTTACAATTGAAAGTATTCTTTGTTATATTCAGTGTCAAAATGTGTCTAATTCAAAGTCTTCATAAGTCTCAGACTGGAATCATGTGGAAAACTTTAGCAGCCTGTAAACTTCTTAAGCCAATCAGAGTGAGCAACTTTTTAGATACATAGTCAGTACTGTCTTAGAATAGTTTTTCTTTGGGAGAATCAAAGAGATACTCCTTGGGTCATGTCTTTCAAACTATTGGAAAGAATCATTGATGATACATTCTGCGAGTTAATTGATTTAAATTGTCTATTTATTTTTATTTATTCAATTGAGCCGTTTGGTTTTGACTTTGATTTTGGGTTTTTGATTGATATAATGCAAGAATAGATAGTATGATTTTTCAGAAATTAGTTATATCTCTAAATGATAAATACTTAATAATTAATTATTAATATAAAATTGTTAATAAGGACGTAATGGACCATATGTAGGAGAAGTTCACTGTCCTTTTACCCAATAGTGAAGATATCGTTCTATTTTCACTATTGGGTAAAAGGTCCATCGCTTCCTTATTAACAATTTTATATTAATTATTAATTATACCTCATAGCTAACACAAAGAAATTACAACCCTGGTTGGTTTGGTTTGAAGTTTAAGAATGACTGTCAGGTATTGGATTGCTATCCAGATGAAAATAGAAAAACTCATCGAGGAATTTCTAATGTTTCCTGTCGCAATAAATAGTCTAACCAAAAATATTTGAACAATTGTCATACTGAAGAAATTTAGACTATAAAATCCGCAAATGTTTGCGAAAAACAAGTTTAAACAAAAACTCGCTTTTAGACGTATTTACTTTTACTATCTGTTATATATTATCAACCTGAGAAAATTTAATTATAATGTATTCGAATGGTTTAAATTAAATTAATTATTATTTGTATTATTGTAGGAAGTATAAATAATACTTGATTACTATTAATGGTACAATACTTATATTATATTATATGATTATATTAACTCTATGAAATCAATAAAATGATTGTGTAATTTTATTTTCTCTTAGCTATATATGGAATATATAGAAAAGGGAATTGGTACAGCTCCCATTGCTAATTTAAGTTTTCGAAACAGAATGTCCAACGGAAACAAAATTTTCGATTGATATACAAATGTTTATCCTTCAATTAATCTTTGATTCCATCAGGATTCAACAGCTTTGTTGAATCATTGCTTCAGTTTCGACAGCGTATGAAATAGTAAATACATGGAATGTATGGCTCTATCTTCTGTGAGCTGGACTTGTGATTGCTTAAAGTTGATTTAGTTCTGTTTACTCATATTATTTTTGTATAAATAGTCCCTTTCGGTATCCAATTTCTTTACAGACGCATGGAGGTATTTATTTGATTACCAGTATACGGATATATTTTTTTATCTCCTACCTGGCCATTTCTGGCATACGGGGTGCGACAGCAGTAGGGTAGTACGCCAATCTCGCGCATGCCACTGCTACCAAGAGCCAACAATTTATTTCATTATTATACAAATTATCTGTGGGTCCATTTGTTTAATTGGATTTTTGATTTATATATTTTTTTATTTATAGTCCATGGAGTTGTCAGTATGAATATCTAATTGTTATGAATATCTAATTCTGATGAGGTTCACGTGTCACACAACTATCACTTATCACATCACATTCGTCCCAAACTTTTGTGTGAATTGATTCGTTACCTTTGAAGTTATAAATTTATTTTGTGATTTTCGAAAAAAAAAATCTCGATTAGTGAAGGCGATAATTACAAACAAAAAAATTCGTTTTCTGTTGAAATAAAAAATTGAATTTTAGTGGTTCTTAAGGTGGGAATAAAGAAAGTAAGGTTTGTTCCAGTCAAAAATACAACAGTTTAACAAAGTGATGAAGTTGAAATGCAACCGTGAACGTTCTGGTTGTTTATCTCTTCACGTCTGCATGGAATGCTTTTATTTTTCCTTTTTTATTAATATTGCTTACAATGAAAACTTTTTTTTTAATAAACAAAATTAAAGGTCTGTCAGACTATTTAAATGAAGATAAGAAATATGTGGCATTAAATATTATTTAATTGTACGTGGACATACTGAGTTTCATTAAAATAATTCGTTTCGAGAAAAACGATAAAAAAAAGAAATGTGAAAAATCAGCACTTCCGGTCAGTCGATTTTATCGAAAAAGTTGCTATCCCATCACAGTTATATACCAGCCTTAAATATAAAATTTTGTTTATTGAAATAATAATTAGTTTCATACGGCAGTTGTTTTTTGGAGCTAGTTTATTCACATCTAGACCTTTTGGCAAGACTAGGTTTTCTTGGACTCATGATTTCCATCGAAAACTCGAACTCGTAATTTTTCACGATCGCAATACATTTCCTTACTACAAACTTCATATATAGTTAAGTGAAACTAAAGAGAGAGAGATTTGGTAAATATTTTTTTTACTTTACTTACCTACATATGGAATATATAGTAAGGGGGAGTATTACGGTTGTGCTAAATTTCTAATTCCATTTTTGCAAAATACACGATTTGCAAAATCGTTGTCAAATCTGAAATTACATATTTAAGGGATAGTACCAACTATCCCTAGGATGTTACAGCAGTTTTTCTGTTTAAATAAACTAACCAAAAGTACCACTTTATATAATGGATTTTACAGATTTTTTACGGTTTTATCGGAAACGGCTTTTATGATTTTGGTTAAACTCGGTGTATCAAGGAAACTTCATTGTGTAAAAGGAGTGATATTTAATATCACCTTGGTGTTATTCTCGTTTAAATAGTTTATATGAGTTTAAAAGCCGAATTAAAAAAAATCTTTATGTTAAGTATTTTTAATTGTGTTTATTTCAAATAATTAGCCACAAGTAAGAATAAAATTAGTTGCGGTGCACTCATCACGCAACATTCACTTACCACCCTACTCTGAGTTAAAATTGATCCTTCCTTGTTCCAGGACAGATATTTCTACTTAATTCTATAGATATTTGTTTTCTGACATAGTTCTGGAAAAGTGGAGCTCAATCTCTCCTAATTCCAACAATATATGCATGGCTTTGTAATATTTTGTTAACCTGTCCATTTTCAGCAAATTCTTCAATGTTACTCGATTTAACTAATATTCTAACTGAAGTCTCTTCTTTCCGTTGTAAATAATAAGTATTTCACAGGTAAGATAAGACTGTCGCTGAATCGGGGTTTTGGCAGAAAAAATTCTAGTATTTTATGTGTTATAATCCCCTCTCGAGAGATTGTAACATGTCCTCGATCGACCAATACACTATACGAGTCTGTTTTAATGGTGAGGTAGGTACGGCTACCATGGAGGGCGGGAATGCCGGATTCATAACGTTTTCCAATTTCTGCCACTTTTCAATGCTGCTAAATTTTACTAAATTAAGTTTACTGTTCTCGTTTAAATAAACATACGAAACATGAGATATAACCGTCACCAAATCGGGGTTGGGCCAATTCGTGTCAGGAGTAAATTTAATATTCGTTATTTGCATCGACGAAACTCTAAAATACGAATTTTTATATCAACAAAATACAAATATTAATTACTTGATATATCTCCCTGAATGGTCAGTGAGAGTGGTGATATGCGTGCATCTCACCAAATTTTTTTCTTTTATGTCTTCAAATTCAATAACCCTGATTAAAAAAAAAACAATGGTTTTCTTTTGTGTCATTGTAATTTGGGTGGTTGAGAGTCAGTATGCAGCATATATAGCAGATTTATAATGATACAAAGAGATGCTATCCTTTAAACAATTTATCAATTATGTGACGAAATCCGATTATAAATAGAATAATTTGAATAACATTACGAAATCTATACATTTATGATGCCGTCGGTGAATGGCGTAATTAATTTATGGTAATTCTTGTTGCCATAGATTTATTTTCTCTCTAGACAAGGTGCGTTGAGGACCTTGGACAGCCCAAATCCTACCTCAAATTTATTTAACCAGTTACCTAAGAAAATAATTTTGGTTTGACAAGTGGAAGGATAAATTATTGCCCAATGCTCATATTTTAGTCTTGGTCCTAGGGGAGGTTCGGTCTTCTGTCATTTCGAGGAGGCGAATGATTTGTGTGGGCGGGTTGAAACAGATTTAATCTTCAATAGTATTGAATCAATCCGGATCCAGGTGGATTATTGCTCTCAGTCCCTTTTTTCAGCAAGGATTAAATTTTCTTTGTGAAAAGGTGAACCTTGTACAAAACCAAGGCAGTGGGGATGGATCTGGCAGTAACCATTATACATATATTAGGCCTACCAGAAATTTCTTTCCAGTTAAAAGATTATACCTTGAATAACATTTATAGAATAATATAATTGTCAGAATTATTAATGGCATCCTGTAAAAGTGATAGTCTATATTTTAAAAATGCCATATACATTTTTTTGTAATTTAAATTTTATTTATTGATAAGTATTACAATCTGCCACAACCTTGGACAATAAGCAATAGCGTAAATAATCATATTCATACAAAAATTATAAAAATAGAAATATATATATTCATAACTGAAAAAATAAATATGACAAAATTTCTATAGGCATATAAACAGAAAGATAAATAAAATGAGCATAATCAAACTATGTACATGAAGAAATAAAGATAAAATTAAATAGAATAAGATAAATCGAATAAAGTAGATTGTAGGAAGATAGTCCGGATGGCGGTCAATAAACGTATCAAAATAGTAAAAGAAATCTATTTATTGTTAACTAACGTTTCACTCCACTTTGCAGTGCTTCGTCAGGGCTGTAAGATTGTAACACAACGGACAATGAGTCTATAAAATTTATTAAAATCTATTCAATTATTCAGTAAAATATATTGAAAGTTATTTACTAATTATATTCAATAACTATATATGGAAAAAGCATTCGGTTAGTTTTCTTAAAAAATAAAAAAATATCTTAGATATAAATGTTTCTACGTTTTTGGGATTGTGCCCTATCCCGAGGGTTACACTGCGAAGTCATCATTGTTGTATTGTAATTTATCTAAATCTGATTTCAAACTACACTCCTCACTTTATCACTAATTTATCTATTTATCTCTGACGTATCAACTTTGGCATGCATTATTATTTTTCTATAAATGTTTATAATTTATTTATTATAAAACAAAAACTATTAATATACCATTATCATATAAAAACAGAAAAAGAAATCTTTATAATTTAAAACAATGGTTGGAAGTTGTTTATAACACTAGTTTCAATGTTAGGGTGCACTCTGCATTTTTTTCATGGAAATTTATTGAATTTTCACATTAACTATAACATAATTTACCAAGAGGCTGTATATTTTTTTAGTTGTACAAATAAAGTAGTCTTTTCCTCGTAACATTTGCACGGGGATTCATTCGATATGCTTTTTCTATTCTTATTAATTGTTTTTATCTTGATTTATTGATTATTAACAATTTTAAATCATAATGGTAGGATGCTTTCACAGCACTTCAGTTATCAGAAAAACAATTATAATATGTTTACGATTTTGAAAAAATCGTGTAAAGATGAAAAAGCTACTAATGATTGGTATTTTATGCTTTATATAACGGAGTGGGATAACTTACAATACGCTTACTAGACTTCTGACATCAAGGCAAGTGTTCCAGCATAAATCCTCGTCTTCCGGTATAAAGCTGGTACTAGGTCTTAAGAATACACCTAATGGTTGAGCGTAGTTCATTGTCTATGCAGGATATGGATTTGAGTTTATAATTTTATAACTTAATTTTTTTTATATTATGTCTTTTCAGAAACTTCCTTGTGAAGAATCCCATTCCTTCTGAGTTTCATAACATGGTTCATTGTGATATTTTCTCCACATAAATCAACTTTTTAACAGCTGGGAAAGTTTTCGCATTCAGAACAGTATTGGCATTTAGTGGGTAATTGAAAAAAACCCTCTAAAGCATAAAAGAGGAATGATAAGTGGGAAGAGTAAATGCAATAAATTTCTAAAGTGCTATGGAATAATGAATACGCGTAGTTAGTGGGGAGGGATGGGGCGAGCGTCCCTTGCATGCTAAAGACCTCAGCTCTGGCCCGGTCTCTCTTCCTATAACAAGGTCAAATATTATTATGATAGTTATTATAGTCTTATAACAATAATATAATAATGATTTGTGTGGCAAATAATATTTGTGGTTCTAAAGAGTCAGTCAATAAAACAACTATATTAAGGCAGCGTTTTGTAACTTTATTGTTGTTTATTGCATAGTCATGCCCTACAGTTTTTTAGAAAAAAAAATCTGTAACTAATTATTCAACACCAAAATGTACCGAATATAAACTAAGAATAATACATAAAAACATTAGTTTTAATTGTCTATTACACTGTGTTCTATACAACTGTGTTACCTCCAATTCGTGCAAGATTTGTGCCAGAACTGGTAGCCACATACAAATGACACCCCTAACTATGTGTGGTTGGGTTTCCCCAGTTGTAGGTCACAGCTCCTTTAACTGCAGGTAACGAGTGGAATTACATGAATCTTCGGACTTCGTCCGATAGGAACTGACCTATGTACTTGACGGAACTTATTTAAATTCTCACAAGCAGGTTTATTTTAATATTTACTTATAAAATTTGGTGAAGTTTAAGTTAAAAATTTATCAATGCCTATCAGAACAGTTCTTGAAAATTTATTGTTCTGTTATTGATCTTTGAATTAGTTTGATTTTCTGTCATGAAAAAATATACTTGATTTTCATTTTAAAAACAAACAAAAAATAAGTGAGATTCAATAAAAAATAAATAAGTTATATTTTTTATTTTAAATTCCTGATATTTATGAATAAAAAAATTGTGTGACCTCCGGTCCCAAATTGTACATATAGTAATATAACAATAAAAATACAAATTTACTTCTGTGATAAATATTCATTAAAAACAATGCTCACATTACTGAGGTATATGTTGACGGAGAATTAGAACTGTCAAACTAAACAATTAGAAAACGTAAGAAAAATTATGAATTATAAAACAGAACCACAAGAAGAAACAACAATCATGTAGCTTTTTTAAAAGAATTTACATTTACTGTTACGATAAATTTGTCTATTAATTAATTTTGATCAAGTTTTTCTTTTTCAGGCGAAGAGAAGTTCTTAAATGAAAATGAAAGGATAACAATTAATTTATCTAATTTTTTTTATCTCCCTCGTTCTTGCAATGAGCTATCGATTTAAGCTTTTACTCTACGGCATCACTGAGAACATGAACTAAGTAATAAAAATTGATCAAAAGTGGTAACTTCTAAAGCGAATTTATATATTTTGCGATACAGGAATATAATTTGAACAAATATAACTATAAACATAATAAAAGACGTAGATAAAATTATAAAATCCCCAAAAGAAAGGACTTTATCTCTTAAATTCCAGCATTTAAGTTGCTAATCAGGATTTTGCCATTTCGGGTATGCTCGTTAAAAAAAAAGTCCTATCAACTGTAAAATAATAATGTAAGAGGGGCTAGAGCTATAACTCAACAGAAGTCCCAAAAATCGACAACAATTTTCTCACTGAGAGGTGGTGAAAATTAAAAATTCTTTGAGAGTTCTAGAGTTCTCAATAATTTATGAAGCATTTCTGTTGTATAAAAAACAAAAAATACGCTCTGCTTTTGTCTGACTTTGACACTCAATAACTTCTTTGCTAGCAATTTGAGGGATTTATTCATTTGGTATAATTGCTAGAACTCGAAAAGCAATAGTTCTCTTTAGAGTGCCAGAAAATAAACTTTTCCTTTTGGAAAAACCTTATCTAATTCGATATCTAAGCCACAGAAAATTTGTTTTAGTACCGTATTGATTACAATTAAATTTGTAGAGGTACACTTTGGAATTTGCTTTATAAAATTTAACTAATGATGTAGCGGGTGAAATTATTCTAGAATGAAAAAAATAAATATTATATATTTATAAATATATTTTTTATTGAAGTATAATAATACAAGCTACCACAATCAAAAGCAATAATTATGAGAGTTATAATTATTCATTAATGTAATATATACAAACTAAAAAGAATGAAAAAAATAATTAAATTGAATAATTACAATATGAAAAATAAAAATATACTAAATAAAAAGATCAAAATACGATTACCAGATAATTTATACACAAGATAAAGAAAATTAAGTGAAATTTTTGTCTCTCATCCTCTACATTTTACTAAAAAAACAAATACAATACAGATATACAGTGAATCTTAAATTCCAGCATTTAAGTTGCTAATCAGGATTTTGCCATTTTGGGTATGCTCGTTAAAAAAAAGTCCTATCAACTGTAGGTGGGACATCACTTAGGGATTTTTTATTTTTAATTTAATGAAATTGAAAGTTGTATTAAGTATTTGAAATTAAAAAGCATTTAAAAAAAAAGTTTTTTGTTTTAATTAACTATCCCTAAGTTATTCTGTAATAGGAAATTTTAATATAATTGAAACAATGTTCATTGAAGATTAAGTGTCACGTGTATTACTAACTTATCAGTAATAAAAGGTAAATTCATAATCTTCTTTACATAATGAGCTTAACTTACACACCATTTTTATGTCAAATAAATATTTTAAACCATAAATTATTCTCAGCCGAATACAGAGCAAAAATCAAATTAAAAATCACTCTGACGGTCCTTATATTTCGGATTTCCAACGACTGTAGTGCTTTCCTATGACTGATCGAACGAGAGACAACGAAGGAGGAATAATAAGACATAAATTTTATACTATCGGTGTGAATCAAGTTTTTGAATGATATATTTATAAATATAACATTTGTGATAGTGATGGTAATGATTTATTATTTTTATAGTAATATTATACGACATTTCTTGTTCATGTGTTGAAAAATTATGGCCAGTATTCGTTCTGTATATTTTTCTTATTTGTTTTATTATTATTATTTTTTAAATCCAATCGACGGACTTGGCTGTATAACTAAGATTTTTAATTAAGAAGAACATTTAAAACAAATAAAAATATAGGTTCCGTGTTGCTGTGTTTATATATCTTCCAAGAAGGTTAGTCGGTAGGGGTGGGCAAGGTGGCGTGATAAAGCGAAAAGGATTTGTTTTCTGAAACAGTTCCAGCTGTCGAATAACGCTGCAGGTGAATTACTGTTTTGCTTCCATTTAGCATCAGCTACAGTAAATACAAACTGTTTCTAATTTTTCAAGAGAATACAGGGGTATTAGTCTTTAGACCTTTAATACTTTTAAAATTAAAAAGTAATAAAAAACCTTTTTTTTTTAGTTTATGAAGTATAAGTAAATAATCAATATCTTGATTTATTATTAATAAGTTGTATATTAATTATTAATTTATTATGCTTGAAGAAAAAATCGGAAGTGGTTTATAAAATTAACTGTCCAAAACATTTCAAAGAATATAAAAGATGAAGTTTATCAATATTCTAATGAATGTACGGATAAAAGTAATCCTAAATATCATTTAAAAAATACGTTAGTACATCTCCCTGGAAAAGGGCATTTATGGATTTTCAGGATTTTAAAAAAACTTTATTAAGAAAAGAAAACTAAAATAATCCAATCGATATATTACAAAAGATAAAATACAACATATGCTCAACTGCTAAATAGCTATTAGTTTTAGAGATCTCAATTATATAAATAAACAGTTCTGTTATTAAAGACATTGAGAAAACAATTTGAAGATAAGCTGTTACTTCACTTTTTGTGCAACTTTGACTTATTTTAACTCTTTTGACTTTTGGCTATTGACTTTATCACTTTGATTATTAAAAATAATTGTCATAACTCTTAGAGGGCTAGGGCTATAACTCAACAGAAGTCCCAAAAATCGACAACAAATTTTTATCAACAATTTTCTCACTGAGAGGTGGTGAAAATTAAAAATTCTTTGAGAGTTCTAGAGTTCTCAATAATTTTAAGAAGCATTTCTGTTGTATAAAAAACGAAAAATACGCTCTGCTTTTGTTTGACTTTGACAGTCCATAACTTCTGTGCTAGCAATTTGAGGGATTTATTTAGTTGGTATAATTTCTAGAATTCGAAAACCAACAGTTCTCTTTAGAGTTCCAGAAAATAAACTTTTCCTTTTGGAAAAACCTTATCTACTTCGATATCTAAGCCACAGAAAATTTGTTTTAGTACCGTATTAATCACAATTAAATTTGTAGAGGTACACTTTGGAATTTGCTTTATAAAATTTAACTAATGATGTAGCGGGTGAAATTATTCTAGAATGAAAAATAAAAGTATAATAATACAAGCTACCATAATAAAAAGTAATAATTATGAGAATTCTAATTATTCATTAATGTAATATATATCAACTAAAAAGAATGAAAAGAAATCATTAAAATTGAATAATTACAATATGAAAAATAAAAATATACAAAATAAAAAGAACAAAATACGATTACCGGATAATTTATACGCAAGATAAAGAAAATTAAATGAAATTTTTGTCTCTCACCCTCTACATTTTACTAACAAACAAATACAATACAGATATACAGTGAATATCTGCATATAGATGAAAATTAAATATTTTCCTTTGATTGCCAGAAGGGCACTTTAAGGTGGATATTGGGGTCGGCTGCGTCGGGAAAGCTTAGTGACGTTTATTCGCCGTCAGGTTGGGCAGATGATGAGGAGGGACATTTCTGCGGGTGGAATTGTTTCTAAATTTTATAAACTAAATGAATAAAAAGTATATTCCATATTCACGGGGATATGAAAGGTTTATTGCTTATTTTGAGTTTTTAACCAAAAACAAATAAAACTGTTTTGTTTTTTTGTAACCCTTCATACAATGAAATTAGATAAACAACTTTTTTTACAACCTCTTATACAGTGAAATTTCTATTTTTTAGCTTATAATAAATAAAAGCTATACAATTTTTTTTGCAATTTTTTCATAGTAAATATTTATTTCACACGACAAAAAAATAAGTTTTAAATGTAAAGAATACATAGATATAATACTTTATATATTGCATAGTAATAATAATTGAGTTTCTAGTTATTGACATAAATTAAAGTGAACAAATTTTATTTTTTTCATTTACATTTTTTTTCGGATCGATTTTTATTTCTACCTACTATTTTCAGTTAGAACAAGGAAAGAAAGTTCCAATGTTAATCTGGCTGATTTCTTTAAAATTCATATCACTATATGTCAAATTAAGTTATTCTTAGTAATTTGCAAAACTGTACTCACATCTCCATCAAAATTAAAAAACTATTTCCACAAGGTCCTGAAAAGGTACTGTATAAGTATCGATGATGAACAGAGCTATTTTTCTTCAATTATTTTATACAGCCGATATGGAAGGCAGAATATTTTTCGGATTTCAATGACCGGCCACCGCTTATTTTATTTCAAACGCCCTAAAAAATATATTCTCACTATTGGAGTATTTTATCTTGTAAATAAAATTTTGCTCACAGATGCTGTGGGGGCATCTAAAATCTATTTTAATATTTAAGAAGATATCTACTTTTTTTTTTATACTGTCGTAAAATGATTATTTTTTTTTACATTTTGTATGATATATAGTTCTGTTGATACTGCTGTTGAATAATAAATAAAATCACAACGAAAAAAAAAATGATTGACAGAAATAAGCTAACAATTGTTCTTTGAAAATTAAACAATATTCCTTGATTGAACTTGGGAATGTCATGTAAGAATTGAAATATTTTTGGTTAATTAAATAAAATATTTTAGCTTACCAATCTGTTTATCAAATTAACAGATTTGTATTTCAAGAACCTTAAAAAAAAAAAGTTTTTTTACAGCCAAATTTATGAAACATAGAAATGAGAGATTGATTCCCTTACAATATGTTCGACATCCATGATCTCCTTAGATTATTAGTTCTTCTTTTAATCTGATTTCAAGTTATTCAAACTAGTGGAAAGACTGAATTATTTCTATTGTATAAATCCCTTAAATTATTAATTACCTTAAAAGTTTTTAATTAATTAATTATTGCAATAACTGTTTCTAATCTTCATTCGCTTCTGCCCTTTTCCAGATGATGCACTGATAAGAGGATTGGTATTGACTGCTATCATGATGAACGACTCAGACTACCTAACGACCGACCTTCCTGAAAATAGTACAACTGAAATGTACGATGATTATGAGTATAATTTTGATGAATCGGTAAACACCTTCTTCTGGGATGAGCTGGCGCCCACCCTCATAGTGTACTCGATCACTTTGCTCATCGGTATCGCCGGCAATATCCTCATAATCTTCACAATAACGGTCTACAGGCGAATGAAGAGCACCACTAACATGTTTCTGGCGAGTCTTGCTTCGGCGGATCTACTCCTCATTCTCATCTGCATTCCTGTCAAGGTAAGAATATAATAATATATTTTAGATTATAATATTAAAAATAAATAATTTAATAGTAAGATAGGACTCATTGAATACCAAAACCAGCCATTTTATTTTTATCCATTTTAAAATTTTGAATTTATTTATTCATCGGTTTTCTACCAGATTATCAGGCGGTAATTTTTTTTAGAAAAAGTTTAATAACTTATAATTAAACTATTTTGAAGAAAAAATATTTTATTTCATTATAATCTAGTACTGAAACAGTTTTTTTAAAAAAAAAAAACCTGGAACACAATCCTCTTTTTTTTTCTTTCTTTTTTTAAAAATTAAAACATCATTTTTTTGTCAGAAATAACATTAAAATCCCAAATAATATTATTTATTTTTATGAGTGTTCTGTATTTGTTTTGAGGAGGAGGAGGGAGTAATAAAATTAGTTTACGTTATTTTTATTTATGACGTTGGATGTAGTAAAATCAAAACATTGGTATAATTTATTAATTCTATGTTGTAAAGAAGTTTGTGTTAATTCATAAATTCACACGCGTGAACGCGCAAATACTTACATATTAATAAAACAAAACAAAAAAAAAGAAATTCTTAAAAAGGAATTGCGGTACGTGGTAGGTGTTATTTACATTTACAAAAATTTCCTTTGTTGTTACAGTTATTACTTTATTTTTATAATGCATTTGCTCTAAACGAATTTGATCGTTTTAGAGTTTTTAAAAATACTTTTAAATCCTTAAAAAAACTGTTGCACGAAGATATGTTTGTCAAATGAACTTAGCAATTAGGTTTATTGTATGCCTGTCAAAAAAAAAAAAAGAAAATGAAATTCAAGATACTTTCTTTAGATCACTTTTGATAAGAAGAAATAAGCCACATTTTTTGTTTCAATACAAACTTCAAAGATCTAAATATCTTCAATTATTCAAATATTTATTTATTTTATAAGAAAAGAATAAATAAAAAACGATCTATTTAAAAAAGGTCCAATAATTGTTATTTAATCAATTTCAAAATGAAAATGTTTATTTTATCCTCCTAATGAACAGTTGACCATAATTATAACCCGTTAAAAAACTTAATAACGTTGTTCATGTTATTAATGAATGTTCATAACTGAAATCTTATATTCTTTTCCAATTCTTTAGGGACAGCGGTAGCAGTGTGGTAATACGCCTGCCTACCAACCCTCAGGTTGTCAGATCGAATCCCAGTACCATCCGGGGTTTTTTCAAGCATAAAATAATGCAAAATTCAGTTAAAGCCTCCCCCCCCCACGGACATTTGTGAGGCCCCTTTGCCAATGTGTGGCACTCACAAAAAAAATAGGCGTGGGAGTGACGAACCCACCCTACGAAAAAACCAGGTCGATAAACGGGCGATGTATTACGCGAGGACTTAAGCCTCCATAGCCTGTTGCCCATTGAATAATAATAACAATAAACAGTTGACTATAATCATAACCCGTTAAAAAACTTGAATGTTCACAACTGAAATCTTACATGTTTTCCAATTATTTTAATTTGAAACTAGGAATGAAAATTAAAATTTTAATTAGTAATTAACACTACTTTATGAACGGCAGTAATTGTAATAATAGTCCGAAATTATAATTACTAGTTAAACCAAAGTAAACGCAATTACTTTTTGCTCAATACTAGTATGGACTATTATATCAGCCAGATCCTGGATTGAGTTCTTGGAATGCTCTTAAACATTGAATTTTTAATTACAATGCATGGTTAGGTAAGCTGAATATTGCCGGGGCTCTAGCGGCCAATGAAGAAATTGGAAACGTAATTTATCTCTCTAATCTTCATTTTTTATTTAATTATTATTGGAATATAAAAGATTTTATTTTAATGCCTTCAGGGCAATGGTTAAGAAGAAAAAATGCCCTTAACGCTTCTGAGCCGTTAAATGTTTTTTTCTTTCTAGAAGGAAGTAGTATTTCTCTTTAGAATTAAAATGCTGCAGTTAGATAGCCGAAAACCAGATGCATCTTATTTTGTTGTTCGTATTCACCTAAAATGATTTTCATTTCCATTATCTAATGAAATTATTTGAACCTTATAGTTCTCGAAAACACAAAGACACCAGAATGGTCATAACAGTACCCAGCGCCAAAGATATATAGGACATCTTGAGCAATATTTCGGACCTGGATTACATCGTTATCCTCTGGTGTAACATCAGGCAGTGATCAATTTTGTCTATCTATCCCAGTCGAAGAAATGTCACGGGACAGAAAACATTTGTTATACCTCATTGGGTTTATTTTTATCCTTCCTAGTCCCTTGTTTTCTTAGATTTTATCTCTGGAATGAACTATCTATAACAATATTATAGTAATGTTTATAAAAAATAAATATTTAATTTGTGTTCCATGTTCACTTCTTTTTTTATCAGCAATATTTAAAGAACTCATTTAAATCAAATTAAATTACTCATAATAATTTAGATAAATTAAAAATATTTAAAGAAAGATACTGAAGATAAAATAATGTTTAGGTTGGAAAAAAGTGAATAATATCTTAATGTCCTTCTTATTCTAATATTTTTACTTTACTTACTTAAGTTTTACTCTTTACTTACTGAAGCTGTTAATAATACACGTAATTCAACAATTATTTTATGATTCAGAGCATTATAGTTTAGTAACATTCAGATAAATTTATTTAATAAACAGATATTAACTACTGCTGATCAAGCGTATCTTTTGCGATTAATGTTTTGTTTCTCTATCTCTCTCTTGATAAAATCAATTTTTATAATTTGATGTAAAGAATTTAGAAAAAAAATCATATTTATAAATAAATAGGCCAAAATTAATTATTTAGGGAGTCTGTGAGCCCACGCCGCGAATTTCCTAGAAGAAATTAATTGATATTTCTAGTGCATAGGATAAAGGATAGAGAAATATAAGTAATATTTCATGTTTATGTATTATTAAACGTAGAACATTTTTTTGTATTTTTAGTCTCAAAGAATGCTGTGTAGTGACTGAAGTGGGAGTATATTGTTTGGTTTGATAGTGAAGAAATCATTTAAATAGTGTTTAGACCTTACTTGATGAAAAGTAAATGTATGACTTTTAAGATTTTGTATTTTTTTATCCAATATTCAAATATTGTAATGATTTTTGGAGTCTTTCTTTTTATTTTTTGTAAATATCCTATAAATACACTCAAGTTTTTTCGAGTACTAACTAAGTCATGTCATGTTGTTCATTACAATTTTTTTTGTTAATTTCAATAATTATTACCTTTAAAATTATCCGATTTATTTATGTATTTTGTTTTGGTCATTTTAAAAGTACTATTACATTGAGTTATGAACCCAACAAAGTTTTTATTATATCTAAAATACATAAAACCCCGGTGAAGTATTAATTTTAGAAAATTTGGGTTTATCCGATGATGGCTTTGTGCTTGTTAGAGTTGATGGGCTATCCGTGTTTACTGTCGGAGCCAGCGGTTGGTTATTGTCGGGCCGATAATACTTAGGGAGGGGATCACATAACGTCATGTCGTAATTCCAGTTATACTTAATTGCTAACTCCATCTTCTACCCAATAAGGTATTTTTTAACTTAAATTAAAATATGAATTTACAGAAGCTATTTCATTATCGATTAAAAACTCTATTGAAATCAATGGATATATAATATTTCAATAATATATATAGAATTCCTAACATTAGGAAAATTTTTTAATCACTTAAAACACAGAGAGCATAAATGTCTATCTGTTGCCAGTTAACATACAACATTTACGAAACACAAACGTGTGAATGCATGACTAGCTTTTTCTCAAACACTCTTTGATTTTAAATCCCGACACTAAAGTGGATCGGCCACATTTTGGCAAGTCTGTACCATCCGATCTATTTCTCCGACCCGTAAATGTGGAAGTTTTCCATAGGTTGATAGATATATAAGCGCCCATTAATATAAACATGCGGTTTTAAAAATAATCTTAGACCTTTTGAAATTCCTTAATGACTTAAGTAAATCTATATTGAAAAAAAAACTCTACCATTTTTTTTCTTCCACAACAGTCCTGGTGTACCTTTGTTGGTTTGTAGTTTTTTTTTATAAATTGTTATTATAAAAATGCGTTATATTAAGAGCTTGGAGGTTATACGCAGACATAAATGATGACCATTAGTCTGATTCCGAATATAATCAAAATAACATTTAGCTATGAACGAAGTGATAAGCCATGTAGTATTCCTGGAGTTAGATTCGTAGTTATTCCCTTTGTACGCTAGCTCATCATCGGAGCACGAATCCGCCCCGCTGATATGTAATAACAAACATATTCTCAGTTGATACGAGTCTCTTTGATCATGCGACACGATCGGCTAATATTGAGGGAGACTTGTTTGATATTCCCTCCTACGCGTATCTGGTATATTCTACAACATAGCAGGAAGCCTAACATACAGTAAGTATATTTTAAATGTTATGTAAATTTAGTTTTTAGTTTTCAAGGAAACTAAAAAGATTTAAATATATTATGCACTTCATACTAGAGAATAATATTCTAATTCAATTAGAAATCTTAATTTTGATTGTAATTTCATATGTAAATTATAAGTGAACATAAGTCATGTTGGTATTGGATAGTAAAATTACAATTAGATCTCAGATTTACTACAAAAACATTACCAAATAAAATTAAAAAAAAAAAAGTGTATTCCCAATCTTGAATTAATTTACCCGATATTTTAGAAAAAAAAAATGTTTGCAAATATAAGTAAGGCTTAAAACACCTGGATTGTAAACTGTCAAAGACAGGTCTAATTTTTATTCTAATTATTAACAACAATTTAAAACTATGTTCAATACTCCTATTTTTTTAATAAAAAAATTGATATAGTGAAATTATATAACTTTTGACAAAATTCAAATTTGCTTTTACATTTCATACTACATTCATAAGATATAAAATATTCTTTTGTTGGTATAATAAATTGGAGAGGTTGGTTATATTTAATACTTTCAGAATCTAAAAATTTAAGAGGTTTGAATTTACTCGGATTACAGAAAGTATAAGAAAAATGATGTAAAATAATTCAACAATTTGAATGTATATAACTATTTTTATCTATTTATTTAGTTTTTATTTTTACTTATTTTATTGGAAGTTCGACCATTAGAACTTTTTAAGAATTAAAAAAAAAGTCTTTTAGATTCTTTTAAAGCTAAGTGATGATTGAACGTTATAAGAGTGTTCATATATGAGTGAAAAAAAAGTATTTAAAAAATTACTCTTTGTATGGATTTATTTAAAACGTGATAAAAAAAAATGAGTTCACCAACAAAATTTTATTGTACCTTTTTCGATTATTAATTTACCTAATTCTACAGAATCGAATGATTTATACACAATTTTTTAATTCCAACATAATATATTACGAACACTTCCATAGGAATTAGAAAGCTCGATATTGAAAATAAAAGTTCCACTTTCGATTTCATGGTGATCGCAACGACTTCCCTTAAAAATGTCTTTTACATATGTATACTTTTATTTTAAAACAAAAATGTTATTGCCTGCTCAGTTTGCTAAAAAAAATTACCCCTTTTTTTACGCCAGTTCGCATTAGTATCCAGAGTACCGAAGTTACCGGATTAGCGAGATCATTCTGTATGTCGTCTAAGAATTAGATTATTTTTGTTGAAGAATAGAATTTTTTCTAGACATATGCTATTATCCAAACGGACCAAAAGTCCATCTTGAAGCACCACACGATGTATATGTTCATATAGGATGATGAGCATGAGTTTTTCCAAGTATTGGGAATATTGTTTTATCATAAAATATTATAATAAGTGAAAGTTAATTTATACTGGAAATCAACTAGAAAATTAAACTAAAAATTTTTCATTTTGTATAGTGAAACTTCGTTTTAAGGCTCTTCTAGTGCTAACAGAATTAGAGGTCTATAACCAGAAAAGCGGAAACTACTAAAATGATTTTTTAAATTATATTTTACGATTAAATTAAAAAATATAATGAATAGTAAAATCATCACAGTGTACGCTATGATTTAAATTATTCTATATATTAAATATTTTTATTGATTAATTGGTTTTAGCGTTTTATCTTGTACAAAAAAGATTCTTCAAAAGATAAAAAAAAAAATCGGTATCATCTGTAACGTGTTTCAAACATTTATTGATTGATTCAGTTTCAATCTCTTCATTTCTAAATTTCATTCAGAATCTTCCTTCTATACAGAGAAACCTCTAACATATTTGACTTTAAGGTTCTTTAGATTAAAAAAAGTCACGAACAAAAAGCTTCGGCGTCTATAATAGCCTAGCCAACGATTCACAAATAATATATGATAAATGTTAATAAATATGTATAAAATATCATATTGATTAGAATATCTAATCCTAAAAAAAATTGATTATGTCCTTTGTAGTCATTTTTTATTAACAACGAGCAGAATAAAAAATAAGATCCATTATCCTGAGAAAATATAGCTATGTAAGATCCAATAGGGGTTGGCCCAAAATAACTTCCTTTCCTGACTTCTGGTCTTGCCCAATCTTATTATTACGGACTTCTTTGAAGTTTGGCCCTCCATTAATCCTCCCATTCTGCGTAGGATTTGTGTTCGCTCGACATCTTCCACTAATAGAGTCAATTAAGTGTATTATATACATATTAATAACTTTTTTTTGTAGGTATATATTTTTTTGGTGGGTCTTGAGGATCAGTGAATGATACAACTTTGTTTTGGCAACGTTTCACAAGTTTATTATTTGCACAATCATGTCCTAAAATAAAAAATTTAAATTTTTAGAACAAATACTCTTTTTAAATGATTGCCACAAAACTGTAAGTACATAGTTCAATCTCTGACTAATAAATATTACTAACAAAACATTGTTTAATAAAAACATTACTAACAAATCTGAATCGCAGTGTATTCTACACTGGAATCATATCATTTTGAGGTTTAGGCAAGAACTGAATCGGTTTCGACATGAAGGGGAGGTATGTTTAGGTTTTCCCACTTGCAACTGTTTTTTTTCCGCAAGTAGTCAGCCTGTTATCTATATTTTATTTATTATTTATTTGTTGATATTTACAACTGTATAAAAAAATACAACCAGTAAATTTGATCATAATGACATAATGATATGATACAGGATGTAGAGAAAC
>NW_027110846.1:156279-157666 GCF_000696795.3 Halyomorpha halys
TGAGCACACATGTGTCATCAACATTCGTGTGTTATCTATGTATTTTTTATTTATGTTTAATGTTGTTAATTGTGCCTTATCTATTTATTAGGTTAAAATAACAAGAATTTAAATTTTGTGCATCCCATGTTTCATTGATGTATATCTATGTATGATTAGTGAAATGTAATTATAATTATATAGGTAGCAGTGTAAATAACTTTTGTGTCCGGTTTCGAATCTGGCTATGGCAGATAAATATTTATATTGCTACGAGTCAATCCTGCGGGATCCTTAGCCCACCTAGGGTACAAGCAGCCTTTATAAAGTGGATACTCTTAATGGGGGAAAAACAAGGTGGTTGATGGTTGAACCTTTGTACAGCAACCTTCATGGTTTCACACTCACACACACAGGTGGATTGGTAGGCTAATAGGATTTCAATGTGACCCAATTTTTAACCGGGAATGGAAGCCTAGTCCTCAGGTGCCACTAGTTGGCTGAGGGTGTCCAGGATACTCATGATACGCAACATGAATTCCATAAATTATTTGTAATATACATAGATATACACATACACAAGCATTTACCGAATTTTATTATATCATATCAAATTTCTATACCGCTCTGAGGAATATCGTCAAAGCTGATTAATTTGGTCTATCGATGATGAAAATAATGGACGAAGTTGGGCTAGGACCCTTTTAACCTGTCACTTCTAAATACTCATCAATAATTGGATTTCAATATGACTTGAGAAGACTTGTAAGTTAGTTATAACATTATTTATGAACCGATACCTAACAAGGATAAATTTCGGATTTTTTTTTTGTAGATTTTTGCTGCGGGATCACGAAACGATTGTTGATGGTAACCGGATCAATTTACGTAAAATTTTCCATATCTCGTGTGTCATGGGTCACATCACGGTGGCACTCAACGGACTAACTGGATTACTCTCGATAACGTCATTAAGTTATACCAGAATCGAACTTCCACAACCTTTGTACACTCGACAAAAAAATATTAATAAAAACTTTAAATTAACTATTCATGATTGTGTTTCTATTGATGAAGTAAATTCAATGAGAGTGTTTCTAGATTTTGTCGCTTACAACGCGGCTTGTAGATTCCAATATTTAAAAATTAAAATTTACATCCTAAATTAAGCTAACGTAATGTTGGATATAATATATAAAAGGATCATTGACTCTACTGAATAGAAAAAGCTTTTCAATGCTTATGAAAGCTTCTATAGATAAATGTATTCGGTCCACTTGTTTCTAACATGGCTTCTCCTCCATTACCTAATAATCCTCCTAGGCGTCTGAAAAGAAGATGGCCTCGAGATCTTCTCCTCTAGAAATGTTATTGGAGTTCTATCAGTGGGTAGATTCTCCGCATGTTT
>NW_027110846.1:159161-159491 GCF_000696795.3 Halyomorpha halys
AGTTTATAATGGAAGGAGTGATATCTGGTTCGGGCTAGATCGTTACATAGGGAACATTAAGGTCTTTATGTATGATTTTATTTGTGACAAAGTAATGAACATTGAGGATTTTACGAAGGAAAAATAATAATTAATATAAATATGAATAATAATATTATGTTTTTAGTATATAAATCAAATTCTTATCTGAGTTAATAATGAGTGTTTTCCTCACTGTCACCACTGTCAAGGGTTTGGAGAGTTGGCGAGGAATACTACAACTTTTCTTGATCCCTCTGTATGGAGGACACAGACAATACTACAACTTTTCTTGATCCCTCTGTATGGAGG
>NW_027110846.1:160296-177149 GCF_000696795.3 Halyomorpha halys
GTTTATAATGGAAGGAGTGATATCTGGTTCGGGCTAGATCGGTTACATAGGGAACATTAAGGTCTTTATGTATGATTTTATTTGTGACAAAGTAATGAACATTGAGGATTTTACGAAGGAAAAATAATAATTAAATTACATAAATTATACGTGTACTGTGTACGTGTATACTTTACATATGGATAACATATTTAACAAATATTGCATGAAAAATAAATGAGACAAAAATATATAACAAATTGTCGTGTCGGAGGTATAAATAATCAATTGCCATTTTTGAAATGATGTTTGTTGCTATATATAACTAGTTGAATCTGAATCACGCAATAACTGGCTCATAATTATTAATAATTTCAAATTATTGTCAACAATAAAGCGTTAATTTTGCACAGATCCAGGTAAATAGCAAAAAGATTATTTGAAGAATAATTAAAACAGTAAGTTGTAAGCCGTTATTCAAAATTGATTCGAGTCATATCACCTAACGCCTTGAATGGGATTCAGTTCTGTTGCAATAGCTATGCCCGTCGGAGATAATGCCAAAGTACTTCGCAGACTTATGGAACCAATCTCTTCGGTAATCCGGCCCCAGAAAGGGGACCGGCACTGGGATAGAAATTACTGTTGAGATTGAGGGATCCTTTGCAGCCTTTCAGTTATATTAAGGAAGCTCCCACTAGTGATTGTTACGTAGAAGAGGCTGTAACCGCAAATCGAATTACCAACAGGCGAAACATTATATTTTCAAATTTGCCCTATTTCCAAGAAAATTCACTAAATCAAGGGTAGAGTTTTCTCCAGTTGAAAACGTCTTTTCAAGAGCGTTCTCTTCTAAGATATTGTGTCGTGCCTTCAGGCGCTATAAAATAAATTTTCTATACCATCACTTGTTATAGTGATTCTATCAGTGCCGTATCCACGTGGAGGACATTATCTCTCTCAAATTAACTACAGAGAAAAAACTACGTTTTGAAATGTACCTAATTATACAACAAGTTATTAAAGAACTGTGATAATATTTTTATTTTACATTTTTTCAAGTAAAATTTTTATTTAAAATAATCAATTGAAATTAGACAGGTTTTCGAGGTGGTTGTGTTAGATTAGATGGATCGGATTCCAATTGATGTGAGGTACTCGATACCAGAAGGCCTCGGCAATGCGTGTTTATACAGTTTCAGCAGCTGTTTTAAAGATGAATATACAGGATGAGTCTTTCGGGCACGAGCTGTAGGTTCTTTGCAGGAAGGAAACTTCACTCGGCAGGGTTCGTAGGTGCTTACGATAGGAAAGAAGGTACGTGAAGGATGAGTGAATCAGAGAATGCAGAGGGAAATAAAAGACAAATATACAATTCCAAAAATAACACAAGAATGTACTGATCCACTCTGTTCGTTAATTCTCACTGCTTCTTAAGGAAGAAAATTTCCTGTTAGTCAATTAAATTTTTTTTTCTTTCCAAAACCCCTACAAAATTTTAATGGCGTATTTATGTATTAAACTAGAGTAACCTTGCTGAAAGAGGTTGAAGCCCTGAAAAATAAGTTAGCTGAACAGAAGAAGACTCCCTTAGGCATTAACAGGCTTACCACAACTCAAAGGAGGGGCACCAGGATAGTGAGGGGGGATGCACCCTACTCAGACATACTGCGCCCCACTTCCACACCACAAACCGACGGAGGCTCAATTCCGGAACAGGTGAAGGAAACCGAACCACTCCACCAATTACTGGTCTCTGACCAGTCACAGTTGGTGATGCAATTAAAAATAGAAATTTACCTGCTTAGTCAACTCTCTGGGCTACAAAACGCCATCGAGAGATTCGTGTAAGACGTTTTCATTTAGTGGATCAAAATATTCTATTGTAATATTTACTGATTCTAATAATACATTTAAGAATATTACAATATATATAACATACTTATTAATTTGTACAATCAAATTATTTACAAGAAATAGTATAGATATTAATACGTTAGCCTGATTACATTAGTAGTTCACACTTTAGCTGGTAGGTTGTGTCATACTGGCCTATAACCGTTTTGGCGGCTTTAGTAGTTAAACTATAGATCAGCAGGTAGCGGCGTCGCATAAAGGTAAGAAATAATCATGTGTGATTATAGAAGAGGGTTGTCTGCAAAGTGCTTGTATAGAGTGGTACGTTAGGCTTCAGATAAACAAACATTTTTTCTTTATACTCTTGCGTAGGTTTAAGATCAGGGAAGTCATGCATCTTGTTTTGAGAAGCAAAACTATGGAAACGTGCGAGATATATCAAAGCGAATGAAATAGTGTGCTGGTATCGAATTTATAACTGCTGAAGGAATGACACCAAATGAGTCTCACCGTCGTTTAAAGATTGCATTGGTGAAAATTAATTACAAGTCTGCCGTAAACCGATGGGTTATAAAAGTTTGTGGTTGCGAGCCTGGAAATGCTATAATTGTTGATGAAACACGTACTGGAGGTCCGATCAATGCACCGGGTAATGAACATCGCAAACATGTCGACGATCCGATTCTAAGACACAGCCAACATCGAGTATGTCGTGTTAGATGTGTTGTACTACCTTTAATTCTAAAAAATCAAAATGGTTTTCCATACACCTCGCACGTAGCAGCAAAGTCTCTAGGAAACTTAATGTACACTCTGCTTACTCCCCTTATCTTGCACCTTGCGATTTTTATTTTATTCCTCTACTCAAGAGAAACCTCAAGGGTAATCATTACAACACGGATAATGATGTGAAGGCAACTGTCAAGTCTTGGTATCAAATAAAGTCGGAAAACTTTTTCAGTGACGTATTGAAAAAACCTGTTACACGTTGGTAGAAATGTGTTAGCCTTAACTGCAACTGTTTAGAAATAAATAAACTTACTACCTAATTGCTCCTTATTTTCATTCGTATTATAAAATGCAATGGAGATTTTGGTTAATTACATGATCCTACCTTATATCAAATTTTACCTTTTGATTTCAGGGTATAAAATTTATAGATAAGATTAATTGATTCTTATTGCACAGGTTTATAAAAAAGGCAAAAAAAAAGGTATGGACTGTTAAATTAGACAACAAAATATAAAAAGGAATATTCATCAAACTAAACGCAAAATCATTACTATAGAGGCTTAATCTCCCGAAGTGCTGTGGAATAAATATGTCACAATAGTCATTATGTCAAAACGATCCATATTTCATCATTGTTAATAAACAATGATGAAATATGGATCGTTTTGGTGCTAACTGACATCGTTCAAATTAACGTAATTCATTTCTAAAGACATGTATTACGGATTGGACTATAACATAAAATACTTATTTCTCTAATAAATCTAGCTTAAGAGAATAAAAAAAAAATATCTTGGAATAAAAATAATTTCTAGAACTATTTTTTATTTAATTTGTTTATGTTAAAATTTTCAATAAAAAACATTATTGAATTAGAAAATTTAAATTCCGGGTTTGAATATTGATTGCCACTAACCACAATTGAATTTGTTAGATATAAAAACTGATTGAAGTCTAGGGTACACCTGTTAAAGATTGGTGAGGGTTGGTAAAACATACTGTTAGAGCTAAAAGCAATGATGAAGATAGAAGAACCTCTTTAACATGCTAAATGTACATATTTTGATTGTTTTTCCGAATAAAGAATTTATTTATTCTATTTACCACAACTTTTGAAAAGTTGTGGTCAATAGAATAAAATTTGGAGTGTGAAAAAGCATTGCTTATTGGTTTGGCATTAGTAAATTATATTATTAGTAAATATTAAAATAAAGTAACTCATTTGTTCGGTACAAATCGCCGTGAGAAGTTTGGAAAACTACTAAAAAACGTAAGTACTCCATAGGAGACGAGACAACGTCCGCCAAACGTGGCAATGTTATTCCTAGGAGTGGGATGTTCGGAATTCAAACTGGGCACATATATCTTAAATCAATTACACAACTGATATTTTCGAAATAATAAGTTACTGGAGTTCATTAAAGTTAAAATATAAATCATAAATTATCCTGCATAATTTAAAAATGCACTGTGGAAATACCAAAAAATTTAATTTAAACTTTACATGCATATATATTCGTTGATCAATGACTATGTACTTTTTATAAATACGTATAACCGAGAATAACGATGCAAATTTAACAAGGAAAAAAAAACAATGGTATAATGAGAATAAAACAATTGATTTAATTGAAAATACATTTGAAAAAATAACCTTTGTTGTTTAACGAGACGACTTATTTCAATAAAACGTTTTTATATTAATTTTATTCTCTATATATTTGTTATTTGTTTATTTATGATATCACAATAGTGTTTAATTTATACATTTCTAAGCTTAAGGGTCACGTCTGTATTAGGCAAAAAAGAAAATCAATGTGATAAAATAAGGAAATGTTTTTGTGAAATCAACTAATTTTATTCTGCATTCTTTGGGCCCTTATTCAGTTACATGTATTAAAATATTTTCCTTAACAAGAACTTTATTTATAAAACAGATAAGCCAAGTGCATTGGATTGTATAGCAAACACCTGCAATATGTTTACCATTTGCTTCTAGTGGCACTCCGGTTGATGTTGAGCGATGTACACAGTCCCCAAGGTAGGAGCTCTCGACCCCATGCCATTATTGCTATCTGCAAGCTCTACTTCAAGCTCTATCGCGGGATTGACGTTGACATGGAAGCCCTCCATGTAGGCCTTTCATTTCCGATTGAAATCTAAGGCAATTCAACTTACTTGGCCATAGGATGGAAAACATTCGAGATTTTTAAACTCTCTGGTAATTATATGAGAAAAGAACCGTTTAATTTATTTGATTAATTTTCGAGCTGTCTAGTGAATTATATTTCGTAAAATTCAATTTCCTTCTTATTTTTATGTCTTTTTTTTTTATTTGTATATGTTATTTTTTCTAAATGTTTTTATATGTTGTTTGCATTTTTTCTTAACTTCACATTATTTATTTATTATATTGAAATATTAAATCCTTATTTTTATCATATTCTGTATCATCTTGTTTTATTATCATTATTATATTAATTAACTACTTGAAAATTTGCGGCTTTATTATTCACTTCAAAATAGTTTCAGTTATTTTTATTATTATTATAATTTTTTAATAATTAATATTTGTTTTTTATTTTTAACTTTATTTTCATTTTATTATTTTAATTAAATTATTAGTTGAATCACTTGAGATCAATTTATATTGTACTTATCTAGCTTAAAAATTGTATAGACTACACAACATCCTAATAGTCAATACTGTAATATTTAAATTTCACTTATGCCTATCATTTTATGTGTTATTTTGGCATCGACCAATAGATATTGTCTGACCACATTGGATGTAATTTTTTTAATTAATAAAATAAAGTATAAAAAAAAGAAAATAAAAATATATAGTTGTGTGTTTTTCTTGAGTTTTGAGGTTTTCGGTATGAAACTTGATATTTTATAGTTATGGTGAATATAGATTTTGGTTGTGAAGTCGTCCATCCCTCCTCCCCTCCATAAATTTGAAATTTTCAATAAATGATTTTTTTCCAAAAACAATTTTCTTTTGATGATATTTCCTATGTATCAAGAAGGCGTAAATCGCCAGAACCGTAAAATTTTATTTTATTTATTTATAGTTATGGGGAACTGTGGGAAAATAGGACTAGCGTAAAGAATGAACTCGTTTGAGAACTTTTTTGTCTGTGGAGAAGAAGTGCGAAGCATCCTGTGAAAAAAGTAAGGTGTTAAATGGACCAAAATCGTCTCCTTATTTAAGTTATTTAGCCTTGATAATCGTTCTTAATGCTCACAAAACTATTGAAAACTTCAGTATACTAACTAAGTCGACTATTCATAGTGAAATAAAAGTGAACGTTGATGTTTGAGCTTTGTATTTTTCAACAATAGATACCAGGAATAGAACCTTACCATTAATGTTTGGGTGATTATCTCATGTTCTAATTGTTCTCTCCTTCGTTTCCTTGTTCAAGTTGGTATTGCTAGTATTTTTTTCATACGACGAGCCCTAATTTCGTCTCGCGGATGCTTTCTCTAAAATAGCTGGTAATTTACGTATCTGGAAACTTACAAGAACAAAATGAAGAATAAAGCTCCAAAACTAAAAGTTACAACTACAAAACAACTGAAGCTTGACTTCAAAATCAGCTTCAGTATGACTAACCACTCTTGATTGAACTAGAAAAAGAAAGAATCGTCATTCTCAAAATTCCATTAAAACCTTTCTAACTATCCTAATTTGGTTCAATCCTTATCTAGTTCTACCCATCCCTACAATCCACGGTTGAAACGGCAGTGGCCAAGAGACTTATTATAAAATAAAAATTGGAGATCTGGTCTGAATGTTTGCGGCTTTAGCGCACTTGAGAGGGATGCGCTGGGATCTTATAAGCTCTGCTCTACCGCTCACACGTAGAGGATAGAGTGAGCTCAGGGATCCTCAGGTCGATTGTGTAAATATCGTATATAGAGATTATTTTATTTTTATTATTATATATATAGTTTTTATGCACATAGTTGATTATGTTCATTTTCTTTATCCTTCTATTTGTATATATTTTATGAGAGATTTTATGTACTTTCTTTTTCTTTTATTTATTTATTTTTCATTCTTATTTTATTTTATTTCAGTATGAATGTGATCATTCATCAAAATCACCTATTGCCCACAACGGTGTGGCAGATTGTAATATCAATCAAGAAATAAAGGTTTTTGAATTAAAAAAAAAAAAAATAATAGAAACTTCCGAAAACCATAAGTCGCTTTCAGTAAAGTAGACTAAACAAAATTCTTATGAAAAAACTCTAGCTAGATTCGTGTTCAAAACCTGTAAATACGAATTCCCGTATAAATTAAAAATTATTTCTTTTTTAGGTTTAATTATAAAATTACAAAAAGCATAAGTCGCTATCCTTAAACTAGCCTGAGAAACATTTCCAATAGAAAAAAATTGCCAGATTAGATTTTAGCGTTTTCAAAACCTTTAAATTGGAATTTTTATATAAATTACAAATTAGATTTCTTAATTTTCTTTACCTCTACTTTCTTACCATTACTCTAGAATATAATTCAAATCCAGCATAACCAAAACTATCGGAAAGCTGAATTTCAACTTTTCCAGCCTTAATGAATATCTTTCAGACTTTTTATTTTAATACCACAGATAATTACAGTTTATTATTATTTAAAAAAAAAAATCACAAATTTTTTATTTTATATTTCCGGTTCTAATTTGTTTATGAATTTCCTGTTTGAACCGTTTTATGAAGTTAAACGGTCCTAAACCCCTCTTAAGTTTAGTATAAATTATCAATCAATTATCAAGGGTATTTTGAAGTGCGAATAACGAACAACTTTATTTCACTCTGAAAAAATATTTAATTCCACTTTGATATTTCAGTCGAGCTAACTTATATCAATATTATTATTATAGCGTAGTGTGGTAATCATGTATCAATCTCGGGGAAATTTTGAACAAAAAAAATTATTTTTTCAATTTACTACGAAAATTCATATCTAAGGGTGTTTTGAAGTGCAAAAACGAATAAAAACTTTATACCACCCTAAATGAATATTTTATCCTACTTTGCTATGTCAGTTAGGCTACATCATATCAATATTCTTATTACGAATAAGTGGAGTAATCATATATCAATCAATTTGCATTAACTGAATGGTAAATATATACGTAACTCAAGCTCGAACAAAACCTCATTACGATCAAGCTGGCCGTTCTATATTATTGACTAATCCTTTGCTGGATCCCGGCTCACTGAATTGGGGCAGTGATAGAAAGCTCCCAAAATAAACAGAGCCTTTATTAAGCTCCTCCCGGACAGCAGTTCCCTTCCTAGCTTATTCCCAAAGGTTGCTCCGGGAACAGCATTAGTTCTTTTGTTCCAACGCGGTTCTTATTACACGTCGCTTAAAACTTTGCGAGGACGCTGTTTTAAGCTAGTTGGTCGCTAAAGACGTTTCTTTATAATATGAAAAAATGCCTCTACATAACGAATAGAGCAGTATTCTTGTATTTTCAACCTTGCAGTAGGATGTTAATCGATACTTTAGACAACGTCCTTAGGCTGCGTATTCACTTGCATAAACGCATCAAATGATCTTGCAGGTTGAGTGAGGGAGTGGCGACAAACACTTCCCTCTTCTTGAGCACTGGGCCAGCAGGAGCACCTCCTAACAGGGAACCCTGCCTGTGCTGTGTGTTGTTCTTACCTAATTTGGTGCCTAAATATTGATTCTTAACCTATATAATAATTACATATTAATAAATAAAATAAATAACTATATACATTAAAAAAGAGGCAGTTACAATAATTACAAATAATAAATGCTAATGTTCAATTTTTATATTATCTATACTAGTATAGTATTATTTCGGTTTGGAAGAGCAAAACTAGTGGTGGAGGCAAATAAAAATTCTTCAAGATGACAATTTTTTTTGTTCTCAATAACAAATCGAAATGAAACAGATGAAAACTTTTACGAGAATTTCACCGGAGGATTTTCTATTTATATTGAATAGTTTTAGGACTATTACTGATAGGAAAAAACACATTTCGAGTCTACGGTTGTTTACAATTTTTTTTCATGATAGTATTAGAAAAACTGAACTAATTGTCATAAAAGTGTTTATTTCATTAATTATAATTTTTGTTTATGACTATTGTAGAACCTCGTTTATTGGGACCGAGACATCGCAGGTTAATCCGTAGTAGAGTAATAATAATCAGTCAGACGAAATAATCAGATAAAGATAAAAATGCAACCAGAACTTAATATATAGTAGACTAAATGATGATGTTTTATTTCTAAACCTATTTTAAATAATTAAAAAAAATCTATAAGTACATGATTCAATTTAACTGAACAATCTTTATGTTTTAATAGTCATTTTTTACAGCTATATTTCAAAAGGTCAGTTAGTTTATTTTAAAATTTGGGTAAAACAATGCTCCCTATGCAATTATTTTTTTAATTATGAAAAAAATAAAATTTATCCATCGGGTTCCACAATACTGGGTAATTGACAGAGAGGAGAGAGGGCAGTTGTCTCATTCGGTCTACTAAGTCCATGAGTACATCTGAGGACGAAGCAGCACTCGCTCATTTTAATGTACGGATAAAACACGGCTAGAACTGTTCAAAATGTGTGGTTGAGAGTTTTAAATTAATTCAATTACTAATTGAATGCTAAAAATAAAGTTATCAATACACGTAAAACGATAGTGATGGAATGAAACATTATTTAATAGGAATCGTGAACAAGGTGTAAGACTTCTGGAAATTCCAGTTAGCAGTGAAAAGAATAATTATTATTTAATTGATTAATTTCTATTCTATCAAAGGAGGAACGTAATATGGGGATGTACGTTGACGGAGTTAAGCAGTCCCTGAATTTTAATTGTCCAACTAATTGAAAAACAAACCAAGAGCACATAGTTTAAATAGCATACGTGAGTCGTAATTTATACGCATGAAGCTATACGTATTACACTACTAGAAAAAGGGATCCAAGGAATTGCTCAGAAGCAAAATCAATATTTTCTTTTATTGATTAGTTCTAATATTCGTTTACATTTGCTTCAACTTCGGCATATCATTATTGTGCTATAATTTGAAGAGGGCACTAAACCTAACCTCACAATAAGGCAAATTTTATATTTCGTTGTACAAAAAACCGAAAATTAAGCTGATTGCTCGGCGCTAATGATCACGTAGAAATGTTTTCATCATTCAAATCCGAAGATCGTAAATTCTAAATTTCAACAAAAACAAATAAATTTAGGTTTATATTGGTTCCTCAAGGTAGTATTCTTGGTCCCAACCTCTCCACCGTCTATACAGCTGACATCCCAACCAATCCTAACACTACCCTCACCATGTATGCCGATGACACATGTCTGCTCGCACTTAATAATAACCCATTAACTCTATCCCAAACTCTCCAATCCCATATCATAGCCCTACAGTTTCATTTAATGATGTTACTCTTACCCATGTCGAACAGATCCGCTACCTTGGACTACATTTGGACAAACGATTAACCTGGAATCCTCATACAAGACTGAAAAGACAGGAAACTTCACGTCGATTTCGCCTATTACAGCACTTACTAGACAAACGGTCTAAACTTCCAACACATTACAAAAGACTGATCTACATGACTGTAATAAGGCCAATCTGAACATATGGAGTTGTGCTTTGGGGCTCCACTAAACCACCGAATTCCTCCCGTATTCAATCCTTACAATCCAAAATTCTTCGTAAAATCCTCAATGCTCCTTACTTTGTCACAAATAAAATCATACATAAAGACCTTAATGTTCCCCATGTAACCGATCTACCCCGAACCAGATATCATTCCTTCCATTATAAACTCCCTAACCACTCAAACCCTCTAGTTTCTAACCTTGCATCCTCTTACATTCCTTACAATTCTCCGAGGCCCCTGAAAAGAAGATGGCCACGAGACCAGCTGGTCAAAAATGTCATTAGAGTGCTACCAACAAGTAGTTTCTATACACCCCTGTAACACTCCAATTTAACTTAGATCAGATTTACTAAATGTATTATAATGTACCGCTGTAAATAGCAATAAATAAATACTTAAAAAAAAAGTTTATATTGAGAGTTTGATATTTAGATAAAAAGTATCCAAAATATACCATCCAAATTAAAAAGTATAAATCCAAAGTATCCAAATTAAATGAAAGTTAATTTTGATTTGTTCGATGGGAGTAGAGGAGGTGAGAGGAAGCAATAATATTAATCATAAAAAAATGACTTTTTAGATTATTTGGTATAGTAATAGTATATGTGATGCCAAGTTTCTGTATTCTAGTAATTTTATGTAATAATTTGCATTCGCGTTTTTACTATACTATTTTTATACATTGTTTGTTACAATATTTGGCAACTAATATTTGATCTATCAAACAAACGATTTTATTAAGGTAGGATTGTTTTCTATTATGTTTCCAACTAAGATTATCCAGATTTTAGCATCTTTCTAAGGTTCGGGAGTGTTTAATCCATTTTCTGTCTAACTTTCTAAAAATGTTTATTGAAATTTATTTTCTTGAGAGATCTCATCCATATCTTTTAGTAATAGTAAATTGGAACAACCTTGCAAGTATAAAACAGAAGTGGGATCAACATTTTCAAAGGAACCTTTTTTTGTAATACTAGGTCCGAGGATTCTTGACAATATGCTTTAAGAGCCGAGAAAAAAAAATTATGTAATTTACAAAATTATTTATATTATCGTAGGCCGCTTTGGCTCTGCATGTACTTTGTGATTGTTTTATACAAAATGATTTCCTTTGTGTAAAATAAAAACAAAAGATTGTTTATTGTATTAAATGAGTCCAACTTTATAAAAATATAAAAAAAGCAATAGCCGCTTTAGGTAAACTTTTGTTAGGGAAATATCGAGTCGGATTCATTTTTAGCGTATTTTAAAACACTTAAATGCGAATTTTCATAAAAGAAAAAAAAAATACCTAGCCTATTCCGCAACGTCCCTCAGTCTGTCTGAGTTATTTCAATGGTGTCATCATATCATTGGTTTCTGCTGAATGCAAGTATATTTTGACCTCTATAATAATAATATTCTTTATTTATTCTGGGATTGATCCCTTATAATAATAAACAGGCGTTAAAATTAGGCTTTAGTGACTTAGAGTAAAATACAAAATAAAAATGAAATTATAAAACGTCATAAAATATAACAAATGAATTTGAAAAGAACATCAATAATTAACAGAATATACAAAATAAGAATAAAACAAATAAAATAAAACCACATGTCATTTCATAAAACATAAGATGACTAACAGTTCTGATAATGAATAAAAAGAAAAAATGCCCATATGCCTAAATAAGAGTGCATTATTAAAATAATTTAATTAGATTTATTAGTCTAATTATTATAAAAATGGGACAAAATATATTAATAAAGATAACATTCGCTTTTCACACCCTAAAAATTCCTTGGAAATGAAGTTTTGTTGTAATCAAAAAATAATTTTTTTTTTTTATAAAAATTTACGAATTACAATAACATTAAGACGATGCTTGTAATCTGTAGGAAACTTATGGACGGCTTAGAACCGTCTAAACTGCACAAAGTGGTACAAACTGTACCATCGCAAATTCATTAGAAATGGAGATTAAAAATAAAACGGTTGAGAAAATGGTCTTGATTTAGAACTCCTCCCATGAAACCTAAATAAAAAAATAAAAATATTCATATGAGCGGAAAGAGCAGATTTTTAGCTTTTCAACAGTTCAATAGTTACGTTGGATTAGGATAACATTGAGAGGCGTATGAACTTATTTCATGAACGTGGGGCTTCGGGAAAATAAAAATATCTTCTAAAAATAAAAAAAATCATAAAAATATTTTTATAAAAATTCGTATTTAAGAGTTTCAAACGACGCTAAAAATAAATCTGAATTAATTTTTCCATAACAAAATATTTGTAGTCTACTTTACTGGAAGCGATTTTTATGATTTTTGTAATTTTTTATGAAGTTGCCACGTAATACAAACAGCAATCTTTTGTTTTTATTCTACACACAAAAAAGAAAAGAATCGATTGGTATATAATTAATATAGGCTACATAGTAGGCAGCTAACGACAATATAAACAATTTATAAAATTACATGAAATTTTTTTTTCTCGGTATTATCACGGAAAAATGTTTTATTGAAACTTATGAACCCTCTCCTCCTTTTTAAAAGGCTCCGTATTGACAGTAGTTCAACCTAATTTAAATCTTGTCTTTAATGGGGCAAGTATTAGCTACCAAATGTTAGACAGTCATTTTTGGAAGGCCAATAATGTCTGAAAAACGTATATTGTATGCAACTTAGGGCATAAAATTATTTAAACAATGGAAACTTTGTATCACGAATAGCATTATTCTGTCAATGTTAAAGCAAACTGGGCGGATCTTGATATTACAAAAAAACTTTTTTACACATGCCACAAAACAATAAATTCCTAATTTTTTTTTGTTGCAAGAATTAGATTTATTTATTGATAGATATTACAATCTGCCACACAGTTGTGGGCAATAGGTAATAGTGATGGATGATCTCATACATACTAAAATAAAAAAAATAATAATAATAATAAAAAAATAAAAAACTCTCTTAAAATATATACAAACAAAAGAATAGACAAGATGAACATAATCAAACTATCTGTATGGAAAATAAATAAATAAAATAACATAATGATAAAATAATATATACAATATTTACACAATCGACCTGAGGATCCCTGAGCCCACTCTATCCCCCAATTCCTAATTAACAGCATATTTTCTAACACAATAATTAACTCTCTACATCGTGGTTTTATTTGTTTGTAAATATCGATGTGTGGAATTTATCATCGTCGGATTTAAATAGGGGAAATACACCAGTATCACAGCCAAAAAAATTTAATCTTCGGTTTTTTGACTACGTACTTCAAATGTACGATATCCTCTATTGTATGGTGAGGTGTAGTTCCCAATTCAAACGATACTTTTCATCTCAAATATGAAAATATTTCTCGAGTCCCAGCAATTACTTTCTCTTGATGCACTTCCCAGATTACTAAAAATAAAAAACGCACCTTTTAAAATAAAATTTGTGATACAAGAAGAGACACGGAAGTGTTTATAGATAGATTTTGTACTTAAGGGATTGGGTACGACAAAAGTTCTCTGATTTAATTACAGTCCGAAGTAAATTTATCTAATTTTTGTTATAAATTACTCTTAAACGTAGTTTATGTTTTTTTTTAGTAAATAGTGGAGCTATACCTTAGGATAATCAGAATTGCTTAAATCAAAAAGATTAATAAAATTCGAGTATTCCATAGAAAAATTACTCTTTTCCACTACAAAGATTTTCTTAACATGCTTTGTACTCATTGATCATACACAATATGTAATAAACAATATTTAAAGATTTTATATACGTTTATTAATATTAAATTTTTTTAACTGCTTAATAATTTGTACACTGACAAGGTAATGGATGGATAGCCCAAAACGTAGTCCTAAATACACCAATAAAGTATTAAGAGTTTCCCCCTTTAAGGTGATATTTCAAATACTATATTTTTTCTTATTATCATAAGAGGTGTCTCGTGAGAGCTTCACTCACATTGTATTTCTCTTGCTCTATTTTGAACTACTGCTATCTCCAAACAAAAGTGTAATCTTTTAACATGTAAAATGTTTTACTTCATGATGCATAAAACCCATTGAAAAAGAAAAATTCATTATAAAAGGGTTCCTGTGATTTTAGAAGATTTCTAAATTCACTTACACTGGACACCTTAGTCGGGTAAAATAGGTTTCCTCCAAAATCTTTGATGAATTATATCTCGATACTGACACTTGTTATATACAAAAAATTGTGGAATTTAATTATACTAATTTACAAAGTTTAGCTTCTTGGAATTGGTACCTTACGCGTGTTGATAAGGCCTAGTGGTTATTAACTACAAACCTGAAATTATATGACGACTGTTTTCGGAAAATCTGCCATGTTAAGCCAGGTACGTTGGCTAGGAACATCAAGAGAATAAATAATTATTTGTGTCCCTGGAGATAGTAGAACAGTGCCATACCATTGAGCCATCCCACTCCCCATGATTACTAAAATATCAAATAATATTTCAATAGAATCCGGAAATCATATTTAACGTATCTCAAGGATAAAATACAGATAGTTTGTCATTATTATTTTAACATATATAATATACTCTTTCGGAAAACGAATTTTCGACAACGAACTTAAAAATACGTAATACACATATGTAAAAAAAATTTCAATATATAAAAAAGTTTTATGTAAATTCCTTTTCTTTGTAATAGTTTATTCTAAATTAAATTATTTTACTAACTCACTTCTATAGTTAACACTTGTTTTTAAATGATTTTATATATTTATTTTTTTATTCGGACCGTAGAAAATATTTGTAATTTCCAACAAATTTAGTTGTTACCTTAAAAATGATATTCTAAATTCCCTAAATATTTATCACACTATAATAAAGTAAATCGTATTCTTCCGATGTATCCTGCCTTGGTTGGTAATTTTGATTTAGCAACTCACCTTTTTCTTTAAAAATTAATCGAATCAATTTGAAATTCCACTAATGCTCATGAAAATACAACTGAAAGTTGTTATCTAATTTAGCATATATTCTGCTTACCTCACCCTTCTGATGTTTTTAAACTTTAATAGAAGGCCAGTTTTTAAAATGATATGTCAAAAATCTCCAATTTACAAAATCAAAAATTCTTCCTATGTTTTCTATTGTTCTATTGCTCAATTCAATGGTTAATTTAACTATACTGTGTGGGAAGCGTAGGTGATGGTAGGTGAAATATAAGTGTATGAAGTACAATGAGAAAATATACTCGCTTTCACATTTCATAAAGGAAGATTTGATTGAGCAGTTATACATGTGCGTAATGAGGCACTCACAGTCCCTATAAAGTTATAGGAGTAAATGCATCGGACATAATGAAGATAGAATAGAATTATAGCCACCAACAGCCTGTGTCAATTAGCTTCGATAGCATTCACAACAAGAGAAGTTATTGTTTCTCACCCAGGCCAATTAACTTTTTATAGTCTCTTTTTACTTTGCCCTTGGCTCAGATAACCACTGCCTCAATGTTTTCCGATACAGGAAAGAAAAATGTACTATTTCATTTCTTCGCTGTAAGCAGTTGTTATAAACATTATTAATTAATATTAATATTAATATTAAATTAGTTAATATTTTTGGGACTTGTGGAAATGTGACCAAGTCTCCCCCTACCTCTCCTTCTTCCATTATACTCCGAAATATATTTTAAGAAACATGTACTTATTTGTTAGTATTTATGAGTTTGTTCAATGGAAATAACTAAGTTATCTCTTGAAAAATTACTCGATGTACCAGTCTCTTGTTCCGTATAATATCTATAATTCTAAAAGTCTAAACAGTTTTTGATGACATTTTAAGGATATCTAGCGTTCAGTCGGTGACAAATCTTGATGGTCATTTGTGTAATAAAAATGTAAACAAAATAAAAAAATCTTAGGCATACTAACTCATTCAGAGATATTGAGAGTCACTAACCAAAGTATTTTGTCAAGGTAAATAAAAAGTCGATCTAAATTGAATCCTTAATCATGAACAAATTATTGATTTTATTTTATTACTAACGCTTCAGCCCCTGGTTTTTCTTTTTTCTCAAGTTGACTCCTTTCCAATATTATGACATCAGTAATCCATAAAATTAATACAATCTATGTAATTATGTATATTTCGGAGGTAGAGGAAATTAGGGCTAGTTTTTACCGATTCGCCAGCATTGAACATTTTGTTATAACTTTGTATGCTTAATCCAGAAATACAATTGACTATCATCAGAGATTTTTATGTTGTGAAAAAAAAGTATACTTTTATTCAAAGGAAAACAATTTTTTAAACTATCTTTTTGTAAACTGAAGAAAAGTGTGACATTATTACATTTATATACATTTTTATTACATTTATCTCCAAAGTACAGATTTGAGAAATTGGTTATTGGGATCCCTAACTCGTAGGGTTATCTCGTGATTAAAGTAACAGAATAAATAATTGTCTGCCACGGCTGGATTCGAAGCCATACTCACTGAGCTACCTCGCTCCCACAAAGACAATATTTTGGTAATTTGTTTTCCATTTACCAAATGCTCACATTGCCAATCCATGAATTATTTTCTTGGAGATCTTTGGTTTTATATATATATATATATATATATATA
>NW_027110846.1:177244-180940 GCF_000696795.3 Halyomorpha halys
TATATAACATTTACACATTTACACGTATATAACACATATAATAAATAACACACATATAACAAATACACATAACACGTATATAACATGTATTATATACACATATATAACATTTAAATAGAACATAGCTCTCTAATCCTGCATTTAAATCTCAACCAATATTCCTATTTCAGTACTAATTACTAAATACAATAATTCTCATTAATCAGACTGCTGGTGTATCCCAGGGTAGTACCCTTGGTCAAATCCTAACCCATCCCAATTCTTTCCCCGCCATGGATGACGATTAGACATGTGTCTTATCAGTGAACAATGACCGATCCATTGTATCTTATACCCTCAAATCTCAAAACCTATAGGTTACTGTCAAAACTGGAGGATTAAAATAAATTCCCATAAAACCCATCAAATAACCTTTACCCTTTGTACTAAACCTTTGACTGTCTGCCCTACAGTATCCTTTAATTATACTCCGCTTATTCCTGTCGAACAGATCCGTCACCTAAGACTACAGCCTGACAAATGACTAACATAGTATCATCACACGACTGAACAGGTAGGAAACTGTTCGTCGATTCCAAGTATTATACTTACTAGACAAACGGTCTAAATTTCCAACTAATTATATAAATTTAAAACTATTATAATCTCATTTACCTACCATATAAATAACAATTTTAATTAACGGAGTTAAGCTTTTTGGCTCCACTAAACTAAATTTAGGCGAATTCCTCTCTTATCCAATCCTTACATTCCAAAATCCTTTATCACAGATAAAGTCATCCATCAGGATCTCTTTGTTTCATATATTGCCGATCTGGACCAAATAGAACCAAATAGTAAACCTTCCATGACTAATCAAACTTTCATTTTTCCTTCATATTCACAACTTGATAATTCCAGGCGTCTGAAGAGAATATGGCCTCGAGATCTTTTACTCTACAAATGTAATGGGAGTTCTAGTATTGGGTAGATTCTTCACCAGACTGAGTTGTGCTGTTGTAGTAGGACTCATATCACTTTTACTTGAAATATATTTTTTTTACAGTTATAAGTATCAATATGAAAAAAATATATAATGTGCAGTAAGTTCAGTATATTTAATATATTAAATATTATATTATTTACTCAATATGTCATGTATAATATCTATTTTAAAATGTTTATTTAATTCTTGTACACCTCTATTTTATAAAATTCTGAAAAAAATATTTAATTATACGAGTAATATTTCATTACAAGACATGAACACTGACCCAGTTCTGATTGCACCGGCTGTTCTGCAAATAGCTTTTTGTACGTTGAAGCAGTATTTGACGTAAAGCAATAAACTTTATTAGTGATATCCGTAGTTGATTGCAAACTTTATGAACGTGTAATAAAACTTAGCTGTAAATAACAGTGTACTATAAGTAAACAAAATGGCAATAATAGTTTTATTTTTTAAGGTTCTTTTATTACCGCTATATATTGATTTTTTTACCTTTATTAAAAATTATAGGGAGAATAGATTTATCTTCTTTTACAAGTATATTTGAACCACATAATTTAACTATTATTGGCATAATAATTTAAAAAATCATGTCTTTAAACAAGATTTCATAACCATTCACTCATAATTATTTATTATTCCATATTCATTTAAATTTGAAAAGTTTTATTACTTAGCTGATATAAAGAATAAAGAAAGAAGGCTTTGCAATGTGTTTAGCTCTGTAGAGTATCAGAAAATGATTAATTGACGAAAATTCATCTTACCCCAGAACCACCAAGACAGTGAATTTATTTGGAAGAATTGATTTAAGTGATTTTTCAGAAACTTCTATAACTCAAACCATAAATCTTATCCAATTAAATTTCATCGTAAAAGGAATATTTTAAGCTGCCTCTTATTATGACTAATTATAATGTTCTTGGAAATTTATTGTGGAAAAGAAGGAAAACTCATATTAATTTATTCTATATTTTATAATTCTCTGTAGATTTCCTCAAAATTCTTCCTTGATGTCATCCAAATTAACAGACTGAATTGAATAGAAGTTGAAAAGTTAACAATTAATTGCAATATTGATATACGTCTAGAATTAGAAGTTCTATGGTTGATTTAGGATATATAGTATACTAAAAAAATCGTATTAAGCTGAATAAAACGATTAGGTAGTGAATTCTTTGTCAAGGGTGATATAATCAATCAAAGACTGCCTTAATTGCAGAGATCTTTCAAAAGGTGGGGAGCTAAGTTGTCCCTTGGTTTAGGTACTGTGCTTTTTATCTCTCGGGCTTGAGTTCAATTCCAGTTGTAGCTGGTAATTATTTGTTCTATTCCATTACCTGTTAGGGTTATGGTATTCTCCTGTGGCACATCCAGCCACTAAAAAGTGGCTACTTTTTAATTAGGGGAAATCGTGGTTGTTAAGAGTAATTTTAGCCAAATAATCTTCTTGCACATCCATTGGTCTAGGAACAATACTTCCTTACAATGTACTTTAACCCTCGACCCTTCATGGGTTGTAGCATTGCAAATTTATTTTTAAGTATTTCACCAAATCCTGACAAATCCCACCAGATCACCTTTACTCTCCGTCGTAAACCTCTGCCCTCCTGTCCTACAGTATCTTTTCTATATACACCACTAATGCCTGTTGAACAGATTCGATACTTAGGACTCCATCTTGACAAGAGACTTACTTGGAATCCACACACAAGACTGAAACGACAAGAAACTGCTCGTAGATTCCGATTGCTACAACACTTACTTGACAAACGCTCTAAACTTCCCATTCGCTTCAAAAAATTAGTATACACTACAATAATCAGACCAATTTGGACATATGGAATTGAGCTCTGGGGCTCCACCAAACCATGAAATTCTTCCCGCATCCAATCGTTACAATCCAAAATCCTACGTAAAATCCTTGATGCTCCTTATTACGTCACAAATAAACTCATTCACAAAGACCTTAACATCCCATTCGTTGCAGATTTGACCCAAAACAGATATGCGTCTTTTCGTTCCAAACTCCTTAACCATCCTAACCCATTAATTCTTAATCTTTCATCCTTAACAATCCCTGATAATTCTCCGAGGCGTCTGAAAAGTAGATGGCCACGGGACCTTCTAATTTAAATTAATGTTTGAAGTACCACCAATGGGTGGTTCCTTCCCAAGATTTTCAAGTGTATATGAAACATACTACATATTTACCTATTGTATTATTTTGTACAGTTGTAAATTACATTAAATAAATAATTAAAACAAAAAAAAGTATTTCACCGATAGGGAATTTTTAAAATGGTGGTAAATTTATATTTTTCAGTTGCTCTATAACCTCATTTTCTGTATTCACCCTTGTTTCCTTAGACTTCCTAGAGTCCTAGGTGTCTGATAGACGCCGACATAATCTATTAATCTAGGGACGCCGAATGCTGGGTCGTTCTGAATATCCCTCTTGCAGGAGTGCCTCTTCTTCCGTAAAATATTGGGAACAAAACCATTTTTAAAAAAGTCTCTTCCTTTACCTAATGAGTGGAAAATCTCCCTGCCGAGTCTTACAAGCCCCATCGCCCGCTCCGTCACAGTTTTATTAATGAATGTTATGAGACTGTCATTTTTTACTTTTATACTTATTGTATAATGGAATTATATTTTAGATGAATGGAATATGGTCCGGGTACGGTAAAAAAAAAAAAAAAACAACT
>NW_027110846.1:182923-183514 GCF_000696795.3 Halyomorpha halys
ATGTGTGTAAGTGATTAAGAAATAAAATATACCAAATGAGTGGGGAATTATATTTTATTTTAATAAGTAATATTATTAATGATGGATATATTGTAGTTTTTTTGTCGACCCTTTTATATGAATTTTAGGGAAATAGGAATGACTTGAACTTATTAGGTAATGTTTGGTCATCTCCTTCATGTTAACCTTTTTTTTTTTGTTTATGCATTGTTTATAACTTAAATTTATAATATAGAGTAAAGAATAAACTGAATTACCTTCTGAAATTCAAGTTTTTATAATATTTTTAGGGAGCGCAGTAGCAGCGTGGTAAGGCGCGATGCTACTAGCTCCTAAGACCCGAGTTCGAATCCGGCTGGGCAGAAAATTGTTTTTTCTGGTACAATGTAGCCGTTAGTCAACTTCGATGTGTTTCTTCTGGGGTCCACCCAGCCTCATAAATTGGGTACCCTTAATTAGGTAAAAATTTGGACAAAATCACCTCCTTACACAGCCGTTGGTCTAGTAACAGTACTTCCTTAAAAAGTGATCCACTGACCCTCCCTGGGTTATAGTGTTACAGATTTTAATTAAATAATATTTTTATCATAT
>NW_027110846.1:186454-187358 GCF_000696795.3 Halyomorpha halys
AAGAAATACACTCAATTATGGCAAAAAAGATCTAGTGTTCCTCAAAAGTAAAGGGACTTATTATTTTAAAATACAATTAAATAATTTTTTTTTATTATTATTAATTTTTGATTTTCATAGCTGGTACTTGACCTTATTACGAGCAGTTTCCTATCAAAAGTTAATATATTCACTTCTGAAAAGTAAAGGTTTTTTGATCAAATTAAAATCCTATACCAAGAACCTACATAGTTTATTTCAAATTATAAATTTTCCGTTTTGAAACAGGTTTTACAAATCAACATTTAGAATAAAAAATTAACTTACTTACATGAGATTCCTATAATAATTTTTAAAATTGAAACATTTTAAAAGTGCATTTATTGACTTTTGATAGAAAACTTATTTATTAATTTTGTTAAAATATTAAATTAATGGTAACTTTTGACCTAAGAAAAGATATTTGTATGTAAATTGCTTTAGGGGAATTGAAAGTCATCTCGTTCAATTTAATGTGCAGTTCATCAAATTACATCAGTGAGCTAGTTGCAAAAGAAGCTAGGTTTACATCAGACCAGCTTATATCCTTCATTATTTTTAAATTCTTGAAGAGATTTTTTATTTTAGTGTGCTCATTTTTATTATTATTAACAGTTTTGTCATTATCGTACTTAATAAGAGTCAAGTCGAGCGTCCATGGAATTCGTCGTCTCTCAGGTTGATTAGTTGTAGTTTGCCAGTTCAATATAGAGAAGGCCTTCCCTTAATGGCGAATGATCTCCAAGCCTGGAGTTATTAAAAATTAAGGTGCTTGTGATTTAAAATGTTGATTATATATATATATATATATATAAGTTAAGTATTGGCAAAAGCAAAATATCAAAAAAGAGAAGAAGGAATAAGATCTAACTCGCTTGTACTGCTG
>NW_027110846.1:194604-221644 GCF_000696795.3 Halyomorpha halys
ATAAAGTGCATTAGTTCATGATAGGAGTGCATAAAGCGCTGAATTCAGCTTAACAGTAATATTATAATTAAATTTAGAAAAAAATAAATTAAAATTATAAAGATTTGATACTTTTTATAATTTTGTTTATATTATACTATGCTTTATTATTTTTTCGTAAAAACCACTAGACTCATATTATTCTAGAGAAAGATTCTTTTTAAATATGTTTGTAAATAATTTGTACAAGACCTTGTCTTTCACAAATAAAGATATATTCACTTCCTCTCCTAAAAATATACAAAAAAAGTTTAATTCTGTCATTCCCTTTATTGAGGCTTTTATCAGGATTAATTAGGTAAATTAATATTGCTTGTAAATTAGTCATGTGGACTATATTTGAATGTAATGAAATAAATCAAGCATTGTAAAGCAAAACCTTTACAATAGTGTATTTGAAATTTAATTACTAATATAATGGATTATAATCCATTGTGCTATTATAATATTTGAATGTTATTTTGCTTTTTATTTAGCAATAAACTTGATTTACACAAAATATCAATTTTCTCTTATCCTGTTAAAAATCGAACCATGGTATGAACTTTATTATATTATATGAATATAATACATAATTTAATTAATATATAATATATTAATTATTATAAATTTCTAAACTTTTTCTCATCTTAATCATTACGAAAGAAAGGTATTTCTGAACTAATTATTTGTAAGCTTAAATTTTTGTTTGTGTACTTGAAAGAATACATAGCTGCGTTTCTTGAATTGTAGCACATCTTATAAAATGCTGATTTTAAAGGTAAAGCATACTAAATTTTAAAATATTCATTTTGTTTTTGAAGTATTGACGTATAATTTTATTATATTCTAATTTTTTGTATTAATGTATCTAAAAAGTTCTGCCTTTTTTTTTTTAAACTTCTCTTTTATGAAACAATTAGTAGATAAGTCAAAAGCACTATTTTTTTTCTCTTATAGGTTAGTTCAAAGAACCAGAAAATAAGATAGCAATCAAACAAGAAACCTGTACAAACATCCAATTCAGCAGACCAAAGCTGGAATAAAAGCAAACGTCAAACGAAATATTTCCTTGATAAATAACTTTTTGTAGTATACATGTTTTCCACTCGTATATTTGTTTATAATTATAAATTTTCCAAACATATTGTTCAGATATATTATAACAATAATAAATTGGTACTAATGGTTTACAAATATACAGAATTAAAAATAATTAAATTAATTATTATAATTTTATAACTGCATAAATATACTTGAATATTGTAATCACTCTAAGCTTTACTTTGAAATGTTCATATTTTATTAATGGTTGTAAATATTTATTTCGTTTCAAAAGTTTTCGATATTCAAATGAAACTTTTCTGTTTCATTTATTTTTTATCAATTCATTTTCGTCAAATCATGCAATACATATTGATTGATATTCGTGTTTGTATTCATTGACTAATCAAATGTTTTTCGCGTGTCGTAATGCCTTATCACATGCGATAAAAAACTCGAACAGTGTTTACTGAACTCGATCCAGAACAGATGGCTCTTGTTAATGCCATTGATGGATGCCATTCTCCCTGTTCTGTTTTTCATATCTAATGGATGTCTTAGCAACTTGATTGATGCGCAAATGGTTTCCATTTCCGGAGAAAAGTAGAGAAAACAAGCTGACGTTTCAATCTATTAATAACCACATGCATGAAGGTTACATCTGCCAACTTCCAACTAGCACATACAAACTGTGTCATAATAAGCAGTTTGTAAAGGTTTCCTTCTAGGTTTTCCCAGTAGACTTGTTGAAATCATGCTCATGGAGATTCACGTGCTCTCGTATCCTTTGTTCCCTAGCTTCAAATCCCGACAAACATTAGGATTCATGAAAAACACATTCAAATAACTCAGATCCTATATTGCACAAAGTTTCACGTTTTGTGTCTTTTCCACAATTTTGCACGTTCTGAATTTTTTCCCCCTTGCCCAATGGGCTAAATTTTTATTTTTATTGAATAACATTTATACTATTATACTCATCTAGATGTAAAAATTCCATGATTTATTCTTTTTATTATGTTTACCTCATTTAACTGATTGTACAAAATTGACAAATATGGGGTGAAGTAATGTATTGATTAGCAAATGAAGAGTCCAATTTAACCTAAAAAAACAAAAGAAGTAAACTCAAATGATGAATGTTCTAGGAATTTTAGTAATCGATAACTATGAATGAAAAAGTCTCTCTAGAGAACGTCTAGCTTACTATAGAGAACGTCGAGTGTTTTTGTTTTTAACTTGGACTCCATTTCTGTCTCTAACCCTTCATTCAAGGAATGAAAAGGAAAATCAATTCGTCTGATGAATATAAGAATGCCTATATATTTTTAATCAAACATTTTAATGTTTTTCTACATTACCTTATTACTTGATTTATTTTTAGTTAATATTGTATTCGTATGTAAATACTGCCGTGTAAGGGGATTCGGGGGTTTTAAGTCCGACTAGGGGTTCTCCGTACACGTATTATATTAAAAAAATTTCATATTTTCATGTATTTATATTATATATTTATACTTATATTCATGTATTTATCTTATGCATTTATATTATATATTTATATTATTTGTATTTATATTATGTATTTATATATTTGTATTTTGTATCTCTACCGGTTCCTGATGGGAACCGACTGAAAAAATATGTGTTATATTTAATACAAACACTAGATACCATAGACCCCCTCGTCACGGTATGCTATATATGAATATCTATAATTAATCATTGGAGTTTCTTTCCAATGGTATCGTGTTCACCAATTTACTACGCTATTATATATGAGGTGGCATGCAGGGATTCTTAATTGTAAAGTAAAGTCTTTGTTACATATTTTATATTTACAATAATATATACATTACTAAGAATAATATTATGAGAGAACATTGTAGATCTGTTTCCTTATACTTTAATTATTATATTATGAATTGAGAAGTACCAGTTGGGATCTTTGATATTTATACTGACTCTAAGTTATCAATTCTATTATTGCCATTCAAATTGCAATAGAAAAAGGTCTTACTTGTTTTAATGCGTCGGTTGGCTTGGTAGTTGTCGCGGCGGAGCATCTATATTCGCATTGCTCCGTAGCCTCCCGGTGCCCGTTGCTGAATCCCTGCGAGGTGTGACTTTCTTTTTCCTACCCTTCAGAGGGGATGAGAAGGTCCAACGACCTTCGGCAAAAGTCGGTCTTTGTCTTCCCTTTCATGTTTAAATTAAGGTAGCTTTCTTCTTTATGTATTTTCCCCGAGGTTTTTAGAGTTTGAGATAAGGGCTGTTTAGCTGTTTACCTCTGTCTACGCGGTTGACCGTACCCAGAGGTGCCTGGGAACCTCTTTTATCTACATATGTCTGTACATTACTTTTAATGTTTTGCCGATCGGGTATCTGCCTAGGCTCGGCGGCTCCTTTGGTTTGCCGACAAAAGAACCTACTTTAAGTTCAAAAATTCCTCATTACATATCAATACAATATTGAAAAGCTTGGAGGATACACGTGATGCTATATGAAATTTTAGCGGAATTAAAAAGGGAATTTGGCAAGAATATTTTGAAGTAATCCTTTGTGCATTGTGCCTTCCATATTTTTGCTAAAACCTAAAAGTGAGGTAGATTTAAAAAGTTGAAAAATTAAATTCCAGCCTCCATAATATGAATATAAATTCATATAATACTATTAAATATATCATAGTTTTCAATTATAAATAAAATTTTAGGCATTAAATCAGAGTAGTTCAGTTTTTTTATTTAGGTTTGCATTAATGAAAAGAGTATTTAGCAAGTTTAATTTGATCCAAACAAGGTTAGGTATGCTTTTCATGTATCACTATTATAAATTAAATAATAAAGTTATTGCACGAATTAGCTCATTGAATATATGTTATAGTTAATGCTATTTCCAATAATTTGAAACATCACTAATGAAAATCCATTAAGTCTTATTCGAGTTCAGCTTTTGTCTCTGTTCTATTCAAATTGAAACATTTCAATATGAATAGCAATGATTCTAATATATACATATATTTACTGTAGAAAAGCAGAAATAGTATATACAATTAATTAAACCAAGTTTGTATTAACTTGGTAATTTTTTCTCAGAAATGAATTTCCATAATTAATGAATTAAGGAAAACATATATATAAAAAGAACTTTTTTTTTTTTTTTTATTATAGCTGTTTGATAATAATATTTTTAATTTTCTTAACATATGCATTTCTATGAAAAGATCTAACGAGATTCTTACTTTTCATAAATTGTGTGAAAACTGGTTAAATGTTTAAATGGTTGCTAATAAGTTTACAACATGTTAAAATAAACTAAGAATAGATAAAATTTAAATTCTAAAATTAAATTAAATCGTACGAACGTGAAATGGAGTTTGCAGTTACATGTAAAATATGTCCTCTGTATTTTAACTTAATATCCTTCTGAAATATTTTCATTTCCAGGTTTAAATTGTATTCTCAGCTACGCGGAGAAAATTCAAGTTGGAACCATCAATTTCAACTGATTTATTTTTCCAGGCAGCAAGGACATGCAACTTACCAATCATACTGATTTATGAATCTACTTTAAATAGTATTAGTTTATTAGTGTAACTAAAGTAAAAACACAATATGAACGAAGTGAGGAATAAGAATTTAAATATTATTATAGATCCTTGAAATCAATTCAATCTAAATATTTCAATAATACAAAATGAAAAAAAAACCTTGAAACAAACTTAAATACACGATGTTCTTTTATTAACTTTTCTTTTTTGGGATTATGAGTGGCAAAAAGGTGCCAATAAATAAATGTTTTTTTTTATTCAGACAATTAAACCGGACTATCCCTTTGTCGCCTTCCAAGTTGGCAAAGGGCAGGTTCCGCCAGATTCATATCATATCAACTATTCCTTTGTTGGTCAGGAAAAATAATGAGTTATAGTTTTCATTGAATATTTAAACATTTGAATGTTTAATCGCCAGTCCATGCTGCGAGATTATTAAAAATTAAACTTTTTCCCCTTGACGAATAGCGCTTAATTATAGGAATTACGAAGTTTTACAGTAATTAATTATTATTTTATTGTTACTTGTTGCTTTATTGCCCATGTACTTACAGAAAGCAGTGATTGGAATAGTGGCTTAGATAAATTGTAAAGTGGTATTTCATGAGTTTAAATAGTATTTCTGTTGTCTGTCCGATTATGCTTTTATGGTTGCTATTGAATTTACATTTGTAATAAAAAGAAAAATCATAATAGTACTACTGTTCAGAGGCAGCTATTTTTTTTACTGTCACTTACCTATGGAGTAGACAGTAAGGGGTAGATCTACGATCTAGCAATTTCTAATTTTCAAAGGTAACACGTTTTGCGTTTTGAGTCAAAATAATCAAATCTTACGAAATGATACGTGTAAATATGAACAGCACAGCTCAAAACCAAAATGCCATACGAAACTAAAATTACATAGTTAAGGCGGGTAGGCCCGTTATGTTACAGCTTTTCCCACAAACTCATGGTTCAATCGACTCACCAAGTACCACTTTCTAGAATCGATTTTTCACATGTTCTTCAATTTCTCAAAAACAACTCTAAAGGTTTTTGATTATTAACCTTAATTTTAATAGTTATTTTTAAGTTATCTTTAATATTAGCTAAGTGATATCCTCATTGAAATAGTATGACAGGGCTTAAATAACGAACTTAATTTTTTTTTTTTAATATTCTTTAATTTTGGTTATTTAAAAAAATCAACCACCTTTCAATGCGATTGTGAATAATAAATTTCCAAGTACTAACCATGAAAAATTTGCTTGTATTTTTTAATTTAGAAATTCCTAAGCTCGCGCATTCTGTCTTAAACTTTTAAGTTATAGGTAATAAAGTATTAGGTAAAATATTCAGGCTACACAACGCAGAATTGATGGAACTGTACTTGGTAAATATAATTCAGGTTTATAGCATTGCAATGAATAAGATGACCGTGTACGGTTATGGACTTGATAAGAAACGGATCTTTAAAATGTTAATAAATACTCATCTCACGGTTAAACGTCCGAGGTATACACTGAAACGTAGATGGGAAGATTGCGTTAAGACTGATTTAGTAGATTTGGAGGGATGTTATTGGACAAACGTTTGTATAGAACAATTAGTGGCATCGGCTTCGAACCTTCGGGCTCACTAAGTTTTTGTTGTTATTATTATTTTTTTTTAAAGTCTAATATGTTTAAATCCTCACGAAAGCGGATTCTAAGATGCTCATGCTGCTAAGATCGTTTTCAAGGTTTTTAGCTAACGTAAGGAGTATGAGTATAAAATCAATATTTAGTGGGGAAAGGGTCTCTGAACCTTTCCAGTAAACAATAAATCATCTATCAACGATAATGGATGGGATTTTCGAGGAATGGGATTTCTTTAGCCAGTATGCATATGCAAAAACAATTTGTATTTTATTGTGTATTTTTCTTCTCATGTCCAAAATATAGAACTAAAATTGTAGATACAAATTAGAGCTGTATAATGAGTAGAATTATAATATATATAATGAAGTTTATGTTACTATTTTTAATGATCATTTTACTACTTCTTATGTCACTTCTTAGCAAAGAATCAGTTGTCTATATGGAGAAAAATAAATTCTCTAAATATATTACTCTGATATTTATTTTTTCTTAAATTTCTTATGGAATGAGGTTGAATGACAATCTATCTTACCGTTTATTGTGCTTCGTTGTCGTTCGTTATTCAAACTGTACTATCCAGCTACTAACACTAATAGTTAATGGTGAAAATATAAATAATATATAGATATGTGTGTATTTGTTTATTTAGGAACCATGCCATACTGTTTTAAACCTTTATAGTTCTAAATAGTAACATAAATTATTTATTATTTTTACTGCTAAAACAAAATTGACAATTGGAGTTCTGACAATGGCCTGATGCTCCGCTCATATAGAGTGATTGCTGCTTATCGCACTTACTCAGCCTCCACTGACTCATTCAATGGCCTTACTCTACTCCTCATGCGTGGTGGATAAGATAGAGCGGGCTCGGGGATCCTTAGGTCAGAATTGTAAATATTGTATATAATTTATTTTACTTAGTTTGATTACGTCCATTTAATTTATTTTTCTTCTTATATACATATAGATATTTTATTTATTTATTTTTATATTTATATTTTATTTTTTTATATTTATTTACTTATTTTATTTTATTTGTTATTATTTTTTGTATGAAATTGTACAATAATCAGTGTTACCCGTTGCGCAAGTTTGTGGCATATTGTAATATTATCAATAAATAAAAGTTTGCTATTAAAATATTTTTACTGTTATGTACGTGTAATGAAAACGGTTGTAGCTTTTCTCCTCATTGATTTTTTAGATCTCGTTAAATTTTGACAGAATTATTATTTTTATTATTGTTACATTACTTTTATTAAATAAAACTTAATTATATCGTCATGTATATTAAAATTAGATTAAGAAAGAAGTATCTACTCTCCCTGAAATTTTACCTTGTGTTCATGATTTATCTTAAGTTTGATATAAATCTTTAAAAATTAATTATTGTTGATGAAATCTGAATTCAGCATAACTTAATTAACTCTTAACAGGGAGGCAATAAAAACTAATCGAATTCGTGAATTTGGGAGCTAGGCCATTCACGCTAACCTTTTCCATTTACTTGTTTGTTCTTTTTCTTTTCTTTCTTGTCTATTGTCTCACTTAATTTTTTTTCTATTCTTTTTAGAAATTGCAGAACCAATTAACTACCATTTTACTCCCGCAGACATCAAACTTTAATGTCATGTTGGAGTTTCTGTTATTCTGATTATTTTCATTATATATTTAATAATCGAATATCTCTTTTTAACCAGGTTTGTTTACTTAGCCTTTGCAGAAGTTATAGCAATACTGGAGAGAGTTGCAAAAATTATACACCAGAAATACCGTTATAAATAAATAAAACCCTTCAGAAATGACAATTATAAAACATTTAAAAAAAATTTAAATGTTAACTACGTGATAATAACAAATTCTCAGCGTGGGTAACATTTATCAATCATGAAACAACAATTTTGAGCTCTTTATATGAAGATCGCTAAATTGCTTATATTTTATTATTCCTGCCTGTAAAAGTTTCCTTATTTGCAAAGTACCCTATTAGCCGTTACTACTTATCCAGTTTCTGAGATTAAACTTCCCTTTACTCGCACAGAGTTAGTATCCAGGGATTAACCTTGTTCTGTTTCGTAGTAAATGTCTTCGCTAAGAGTAGACAGCTTAAGTGAAAGAGGCAGCTTAGTAATTTATTTTTTAAGGCATTCATTATATTTTAATTCATAACCAAATTTCGTTAACTAAATAGGCTCAAACCTTGAATCTTTCCACAAGTACAACTGAGCTAAAGCACGTAAGCAGTTCATATTCAAAGCAATTCCATAAAAATTTTACCAAATCCTCTTGGGTTTATTCAAAGTTTTTTTGGATATCAGACGCTTTGAAAATGCACTGCTAAACTGATTTAACTCACTTGTATTTATATAAAAAGGTGTGATATTCAAGGTTTGAGCCTATTGAATTAATAAAATTTGGTTACGAACTAAAATATAATGTGTATTAAAAAAATTTTTAAATTATTAATTATGAATTTATTTACTTATCTGCAAGTATATATGTATTTTCAATTCAAGTTTTTCCTGGTTTATTTTATTTGGAAATTATTTGAATTAACAAATAGAAGGTTGAATCATGGTATGCACTTTAAAAAATATATTATAAATACTAAATAAATATATTACTATATAAAAAAACAGCTAAGAATGTGCTATTGCATTGCTTAAGTTTCCAAATTTGTCAATACAGGACTTCGAGAAGGGTTTTCTATAGAAACCATGGTTTCTCTTCAGTAAAGTTGTAAATAACAAATAATTTTTAAAAATCTGTTACAATGGTGTTTCTGTACGACGAACCATTGTCGAGATATTGATAAATTTTGGAAGTGTTCAAAATTATGTATCAAGACTGTATTATTTTAATTTTTTTTTATTATTAATATTTTATGTTTACTTTTTTTTTTGTAAAACCATAGCAAAAAAATATAGGTAGTCACAGGTAGGATGAAGTTAATATTAAAAATCGTGACAATTTGTCTAACTTTTTTTTATCCTTCGAAAACTATTGATTTGAACCGAATGACTTCACTATCTTTATATTTTAGATCGATTTTAATTGTGTTACTTTTGTAATTGAATAAAAAGCAATTTGTCCTCGATTTTTAAAGTTATATTTTTGGTTGTGTTGTAACTTTTTTTTAATATGAAAAACTTATATTTATACATTATAAAGAATAAATAATTGGTTTGATACTATTTTTTACAGGGGAAAAAATAAAATAAGCAAACATTTTATTAACTCATAAAATGATGGTCATTTTTTTAGGAGGTCATAGTTAACGTAAGAAGTATAAATACATTGATAAAGGGGGTCAATTCATGAATTAATAATAAACAAATAAATAAGGTGGAAAAAAGTTTTTTTTTTTTTTATTTTGGGTACTCTAGAATCTCCATATTTTGTTAAGAGTGGACCTTTATCTTCTCCTATTCGTACTTTTGTAGTAGAGTTTTAAAACATGAATAGGCTTATTCAGAAGGTCCAAATAAAAAGAAACTCTTAAAAAGCATTGTGCTATCTCATATTCTAACCTTCCATTCTCGCCAGTTTTATTGCCTTCTTTCCACATTATATTCATGCCCCTATGGAAATACTTACCTCTCTCGCCCTGTTAACATACATTTTTATACCGTACTCAAATAAATAAGGAAATACAAAACGTTTTCTTTAAACATTTTTCTCAGCTAACAATGAATGATCATTGAAGTTGAGAAAGCGTATACTTAACACCGAACAAAGTTACTCCAACAACTTTTCATACATCAGTTCTTATGATTTATCTTTTGTTACATATTTTGAGTTTACGTTTATGTTCTTCTTTTGTTTTCAAACTTTAGTTATAAAGTACTCACTTATTTTTCCGTTGAATGAACGACCTAACACTTTGTTATAACTTATCACGTTCAGATAAGCGCGAAACTCCGGCAATATACGTTGTTCTAGTAGTTTATAAATCTTGTTTTTTTTTTGGACAGAAGAGGGACACTTATGTTCAAATATTTATAGCAATGTCCACCAAGGGCCAGATAGGTCCGCCCTCTATCTGAATTTTTTAGGGGCTTCTGTTTCTTTAACATGACAGACTTTATTTTCCCAAAGTCACTTTTATTTTTGATTACGGTCACTATCAAAAGACCCAGGTCTTCCTCCCTTAACGACTTTTTCATAATTTAGTGTGTTCAGTCTTGGGAAGTGACCACCTTAATAATTGTGAAACAGTGTAGTGTAGATATAACAAATTAAAACTTTTGTCACTAATTTAAAATAAAAATAAAAAAAATAATTTCTGTATATTTGTTAAATATATATATTGTTATCATGTTTTAAAATATAGTGAGACCCAACTTATTACCCGAGTAGTGAACATAGTTTTTATCTAGAAAAAAAAAAATTACATTCCATGATTTCATATTTCTAAAGTTAACGGTCCATATTTTTCTTACTGATGTTCGCGCATAAGTTTCAAATAAATTAAGAAAACATTACAGTAAAGTATATGTATATGGCAATGAAATATTAAATAAATAAGCAATGAAATAAACTAATTGTAACACCTTCACCCCTGTTGGGAAAAAGTTATAATTCTAACCAGTTCAATACATTTAGTCAAACTAACCTATCCTTAAAATTAACCTTTATATAAGTAATACTTTATATAAGTGGGTGATAATAGCTTAAAAGTTAAGTTAAAAGTGTTAAAATTTTTCGAAAAAGTGACAAAATAGGTTAATTTTATTAAATTTATTGACATGAGCAGAATAACCTGCAAACAGTTTTTAATTGTTAGATGTGAGTTGTAAATTTATATTCCAGATATCTTCAAGGACAATCTTCAGATATCCTCAAGGCCAGGTTGTCCGAAACGTTGGACAATTAAAGTGATAATAAAGAGCGTTTGAGACAAACTTGGATACTAACTGTTGGGGCCTCAGCCTAGTCCTAAGAACACCCTTACACTATGCCCATATTAACTTGGGGTCTACGGATAGTTAATTTGGAGTTTTAAATACTGTGTTGGTAGAGGTTAAAAAAAAATGGAAATAGAAAATTTAAATATTCTTGAAAATGGATGAAACAATAAAGAATGATATAATAGGTGAAAAAAAAAGAAAGAGAGAAAAGAAGGAAAATGTGAACAAAATTTTACACAAAAATAAAAAATACAGAAGATAAAGAATGGCAGAAAATATAAAATATAGAAACTACAAGGAAAATGATGAATGATAAAATACTTGAAACCAGAAAAAAAAAATTAGAAAATTTGTTTGATAAATAAAAATATACTAAAATAATTCAAGAAACATTTAGTGAGAAAATGAATAAAACTTAAAAAGTTACTGCTTATTTATAGATTTATAGAAATAAAATTAACCTATAGAGCTCTGGTTAACTAAAAAAAAAAATGATAAATAACTGTGGTCGATATTATTTGTGATTCCAAGTAACTATTGGTTTTATTTAATATTGCTACTGGTTAATTAATATTGCAATGTGGGTTATAAAAACAGAAAGACATGTATGAAGAAAAGGTGAGATACGTGCAGAGGTGAAAATGTAGATTGACAGAGATAGACATGCAGATAGGTGGAATTGATTAAGATGATAGGTAGAGATGATGAAACAGAGGTGAAATAAACTGAAGATAGGTAGAACAGACTGAAAATAGGCGAAGAAATAAACTGATACACTGCACACACTAGGTAAGGTAGAAACTGACACTGATATCCATAATCCAAAGAGATTGCCAAACGTTCTAAAAGATTTTTATACAATTGAAATATATTTGCAGAAATTTAATGGTTTAATGGGTGCATGGTTCAAGGTTGTTAGGGTAAAATGAATGGGAAAAATAAAGGAATTTAGGGAGAGAAAGATGAGTTTGTAATTTATCAAATAAATTTACCAAGTCAAGGAAATGGCATGAACACAAACTGTTTTATTTAAACAACAAAACCATTATCCAAGAAATGATAAGATTATTGAAACTAAGAAAGATAATTAATAAAAGTGTTTCTATAATAAATTTTATTGTTCTCGCCATGTTGCTTCCAGCGGAACCACTGTTCTAATGCTTATTTGTTTCTTGTCCATGATGCAGTTTTTTTTTTGTGGTCCAAACATTTAACAGTTGTTCTATGACAGGAATAAGGAATCTGCTGCAATTGCTGATTTTTCGAAGAAGTTATTTTTGACGTAATCAAACGGTTCCAATATTCCACAATGTTTCACAATTTAAAATGTAATTATAGCTGTTTCTGGGTGTTCCGCAAACATCTCAGGGTTTGAATAATTTTCAACTTCATTAGAAGAATATGGTAAAAGAACAACACTGTTAAGGGAACCGTTTTACAATGTCATGAATATTAATAAATATTTCATTCAAAATGGAAGTCATTAACCTCAAAATATTTTAAATAAAAATTCTACATAAGGTTCACATTTTTTAAAAGAATGGACGAAGAAGATTAAATGGAAAGTAAAGAAAAATTACAACGAAGACTGAGAAAGCTTATCTGTACCACCTTCGTATGATCAAAGACAATCTTGCTTGGTTGCCTCTAATTATTCGCAGGTAATGAATTTGACCAATCTCCACCCTTACTTAAAATAGCATTCCACAAGCCAGTAATAATGCAACTCTCAATGTTATATACCTCTTCTAATGCCTAAAATATAAGAATGAAGGAAAAGGTCTTTAGATTGATCAAGACAATTTGATATAGAGACAATTCTGGATATTATAAAACGTTTTGATCATATACAGATATAAAATATCTGAAGCCGGAAAAATCCGACATGGATATTGGCACTGGTAGTCTAAGAGGCGTTAAAAAAATACTGAAAAATAAAATGATAACTATAAAGGAGAAGATTATGATGAAGTTTAATGATGCAAATTTCGAGTAGTGCAGTTTCAAAAATTCTGTTGTATACTTATAAAAATATTTTTTGTCACTTTTGAATATTTTGATGTTCTATATAAAATTATTACCTAAAATTAATTAAAAATATTATATCTTTACAAATGATCAAGCCGAACTGATCTTAACAATTACCTTTTGGAACTAAAAAGTAAGCTCCAGCCAATGTTATATATTACAGTTCTATATTATTAAGGTTTTCATAATATCCATGCAATTTATTTTTAAACAATTTTTTAAGATAATTTTTTTCGAATAAATGAAATGATCAACGAATAACGCCTACATTATGGACTCTTACCCACGACGATCTAGGCCTCACTCTTGTTTGAATTTCAAGATATGTTCTCCTAATCAAACAACAGCAACAATACACTGCATTATCGTCATCATTATGATTTAAAATATTTTTAAAAACTTCGTAACATCATGTTTTGAAGTCGTCCGAATTAATTAAACTGCCATTCACGCGGCAGAGCGGTGAATTAGAACTGTCACTTACAGAAGCTGGAATATTTAACATCCAATGGCTCTTTTGCTTTTGTTGGTTATAGTTTTTTTTTTTATTTATTTTAAGAAGCTGACTTACATCATAATAAAAAATGATATATTCATATGTATATAATACTCGTATAATGTAATTTTATGTATGCATTCACTAATTTTCTTATTTTTTGTTTCAGGTAAACAAATATAGCTTCCATCATCTTATCGGTAAGTTATGTATTTGATATATTAATATAATTTTCTCATGTCAAGAGTTAGCCTCTTGTAGGGAGTAATTTTCAATGATGGGTCATGACAAGTTTCATAAAAGAGTTTCATTAATGTTATTTCTGGTACCTATTTATTGCTGGATATTACGGCTGCTAGATACCAGAGTTGGGTACCATTCATTACATGAGTATTTAATTGAATCTTCTATTACATTAGTAAAGTCACAATATACACTAATATGACCTTAAATGGTCCAAAACAGGAATGTCCAACTTACGGAACACGATATCGTTGTATGTGGCTCGTGTTGTTTCAGACAAAAAACATTACTTTTAAAGCCTTTCCTTTTGAAAGAAATGTTATAATTTAATTTTTTTTTTATTTAGGACTAAAAGTACGTACCTATGTGAAAGTGTATTTTCAACAATGAAATTTATAAAAACCCAAAATATTAATAAATTTTCTGATGCATCATTTCATGAGAATGGCAACAACAGAACTAGAGGTGGACACTCGTTCGTTGGGGAACGCAATATTGAAATGTTTTTATCAATTAATAAATGATAAAATATGTTGTCTATATATTTTACTTCTGTATATATAACAAATACTTGGTCAATATGAAGAAATACTATATGACCCACAACCTCGTTCAATTTTTTTTTATTTTGGCCCTTGAGGCTATTTAAATTAGACAACCGTGGTCCAAAACATAAAATAACTAGTAGTTTTGAAAAACCAGGAACACTAGCTATGCTGTGGTAGCAGCGTGGTAACGCGCCAGTCTACCAATCCACAGGTTGTCAGATCGAATCCCCGGTCTCACCCGGGCTTTTTTTCGAGCACAAAATAATGCAGAACTCACTGACAACCTCCTTCCAGGCTTTTGTGAGGCCCGTTAGCCAATGGGTGACACTCACAAAAAATAGGCGTGGGAATGGCGAGTATCCACCCTGCGTAAAAACCACGTCAAGAAACGCGCGATGTATTTCCTAATACTGAGAGTATTACATCCTAATATTGTAAAATACATCGCGCGAGGACTTAGGCATCCATGGCCTGTTGCCATAGAATAATAACAATATAGATATAGACAATATATTATTCGTTTATATCTGATAGTACTATTAGTACCATTTCAGCCTTAAGTAATTGCATCTACAATAACAATTATTTGTATTTGCATCAATATTACATGAAATTCTTGGAATAAAATTGCAATTACATAGCATTGTGAATCATAATTACATTTTCAGAGCTTTGTCTAGTGAATTCAATCGCCAATTTGCTTTCACTTCTTTTTTTTAACAAAAAAAGTTTAATTACACAAACAATTCTTTGTTGTCCAATGAAAGAATTGGATGAATATAATTTAAATTAAAAATATAATTTTATAATTATTCATCATGAAGTATCGGAAAGAGCTGGAAAAATAAATAAGAGGAAGATAATGAAACTTTGAAAACAGATATTATGATGGAATTCGAGACGATCCTTACATTTATACTCTCACTTACCAATATATATGAAAATGGATTATAAAGGGGAATATTGGGATCGTGCAAAATTCCGAATTATTATTTTTGACTGAAATACGCGTTTTATGAGCTTCTGCGTCTAAATAGCCAAATCTAACGTGTGTGTAAAAAGAATATGAATTACTTATATAAGGTTGGTATATCTCTGGCATGTTACAGAAACTTTTCCGATAACATTTAACTAAGTGTTTTTTTATATAATCGATTTTATAAATTTTTCGATTTTCGCTTCAATCAAGTAAATATTTATTCAAAGATTTTGATTATACTCGGTATATCAATAGAAAACTAAGTGATGTTTTATAGCAGCTATGTTTTATTGTATTGAAATAATTTAACAGAGGTTAAATGCCGAATTTTCAAATAATAATAAAGTACCTTCATTTTTTTTTTTATTTAACATAATTAGCCATTTGGCAGTGTTATAAATAGCAAAAAAATGCATAAACATGAATCATGAAAGAATTTAATAATTAACTAAATTAAAAAATATATAGAAAAATCTACAGAGAAATAAAGATTTGATTATGTTTTGTTAAACTATTTTTTCTTTGGAAAAACAAAATTGATATTCGCCCCTCGAGAAACCTAAAATACATATTTTTTAGCTACAGAAAATATTGTCTATTATTTCTGCCTTTCAGGTGTATAAGTGAAAATTTTTGATTCGCGTGCTGCACAAAATGTTTTTTATATTTTCTTGAATTTCGTTTGTGTGTAAGATGAAATGTTAAATCCAATTAGTCGCTTAGAAAATTTAAAATACTCTAAATTAGAAGCATTAACAATTTAGATTTTTAGGTACATTTATTTTTTTTTTTATTTGAACATTAAATATAGTATAAAATTCATTTTAGTTTTAATGATTTCCTAGTAATAGGATTTTTCTCGGTCATTTCTCTTTTTCCAATCTTATAATGAAGTTTTTCTTTATAAATATTATTTATGTTTCTATTTTCCTTGTCAATTCATAGCTGTCATACTAAGTGACAGTATTAAAACAAAAGCTATATTCGTTCCACCTCACATTTTTCCTTTGACAGGAATAATATTAAATCTTTCACTTTTCTTATTGCTTTCATTTTATTATTTTGACAGCTTTCCTTTAAATACTGTACGGTATAATATAATCAAGTTTTTGATAAATGGACATGTAATACTTGACATTTATTTTATACAATGGATTTCTAATAAAATATTTTGTTATAAATTTAAAGTGTATTTTTTTTTCGATTTGTTCTTATATTTTTTTAACATATTTTTATGGCAACCTTCAGGTGCCAATTGCATTTTTACATTATTATGTGAAGTAACATCACTGTTTTGGATTTTGTTTTTGTATCACATTGATATGATTCCTGAATACTTTTATATAAAATATTTACCTCAACAATTTTTCAATTACGTTTTACGCTATTTTAACTCTTTTGGAAAGTTTAAATTATTTCAAAGCTTTTATCAGAGCCATTTAACATTTTTTAGGCCAAATAAAACAAGAACAATTAAGGAAATACCATATTATTTATCATTATATATCATTAGCGAATGAAACCTTAGTGTATCCAAAATCTGTGGTATAATATTGTGCAATATTGAATTGCTTATTGAAGGCCGCGATTTCAAAAGTTTTGAAGCTTTATTCCTCTTCGTCAAGCCAACGCGACACTAAGGGAACCTTCCTTAAGTATTTGATTGGTTTAGTTTTTGGAACGAATTGGCTAGCAATTTTAATGAATAGCGATGTAAATGTTTCGAGATTTGCATCGTGACTGGGAGAGATTTCAAAGTTTTTGAAACATTCAATGCAGGTTTGTGTGTATTTGTCGCAGTCGGCTTTATCAATCCTCCATTTGGAGGTAAAATGTGGGAGAAACGAATCGATTGGTAGAGATATTAAAAGCTGAGGGATGATGGGAAAATCGCGGGATACTAAACAGAGATCAATGGAAGTCCAAGTTTTGTGTGCTCGGCTATAGAAAGATGGCTCACATGGGCTGCACAGTATAAGAGAAAAGTCATCTATAATATTCCCAAAGATTTTTCCCCTTGCATCTGTTCGATGGTTGATACCCCACGTTGGGCTGTGGGCATTCATGTCTCCCGATTAGAAGAAAATGAGGTGGTAGTTCAAGCAGTAAGTCTCTGAAATCGGTATGTAATTTTGTCTAATGGGTGTAAGTAAATAGAGTAGATGGTAAATTGAACCGAGGTATGCAGAACAGCAGCAACTGCCTCTAACTGAGAATTTAATTTAATCTCAGTGTAACTGATTCCTTTTTTAAAGGCAAGAGAGGCCCCTCCACTAGCTTGAGTAGTACGGTAACCAGTTTAATTGATACAGTTGTAAGAATATTTTAGAATGGTCTAATTGCTCTTTAAGAGGGTTTCTTGAAGTGATAATACCGGGGAATCGTAATTAGAGATCAACAGCTGTAAATCATTGTAATGGCGAAACACACTATCACAGTTCCAATTCTATTTTTTTTAATTTATTTATTTATTGATATTTACAACCGTATAAAAAAAATACAACAAGTAAATTTGATCATAATGACATAATGACATAATGATATGATACAGGATGTAGAGAAACTACCCAGTAGTAGAATTCTAAACACTGTTTACAATATAAGGTCACGAGGTCATATTCTTTTCAGGCGCCTCGGAGAATTGCCAGGAATGGAAGAGGAAACAAGGTTAGAAACTAGTGGGTTTAGGTGGTTAGGGAGTTTATTATGGAAGGAATAATATCGGGTTCTAGATCGATAGGGGCTAGATCGGTTACATAAGGAACCAGTTCCAATTTAAAATTAATATATGTTGTAATTATAATGAAGTGTAACAGTAACGTTGTATCGGAGTAGCTAGGAAGGGTTAGTTTTGGGTGTTAACTTTAACAGAAGTGTTTCTAATGTGATTTTGTAAGCCATTTATAATTTTGGTAAATCTGCTTTTTAAACTCTTCGTCGTAAGGGCATTGTATAAATCTGAAAACATGCTGATAATTTACTCAAGAGCATTTGTTATTTCTAGAGCAGCTAAAACTGGGTCTTTTGTTGTTATGGCAGTTTCTAAAAAGGAATGTAGCTCAACGTACGAAAGAGGATAGTTCTTGTTCGAAGAATCAACAAGATCTTTCAGTGGTAGCTGTGTGCCTGCCAAAGATTTTTTTCTCTGAGTCGGTCTGTACGTTTGAGGTTAATTTATTAGAAACGGGTGCTGTATTTTGTACGTCCTCATTTAGGTGTAATTTGTAAGTATTACCTGATCCCAAGTCAATGGTTTCTATTAAATTTACATGATTTGGCGAATTTGTGTTTATGGAGCACTCCGAAACTACCTTGTCCTCTAAATCGATTGTTGATTGGTTGTTCAACTTAAAGGGTAAGTTATCAACTACCCGCGTCACTTCGATTGATGAGATAGCGTTATTTTGGGTTTTTGGTTGACTGTCAGTGACGGGTAATGTTTCATTAAGTGTCGGAAATTCGACCAATCCTGGTGGGCTGGTAGGTTTGTTATCAGAACGAACGGTAGGACACTGGGAAGAGAAATGTCCCTCTTTTTTACATATATAGCAGGCACCGGTGCCTTTGCTAAAAAAAAATCCCTTAAGTCCCCTCATTGGTTTTAATAACTAAAGATTCTGGGAGAGACTCGCTGCTTTCAGGAGTAATATAAACTTGTCGTCTTCAGCTGAGGATATGGGAATAAATAGATTTTTGGACACCAACGGACAGGAACTTAACTGGCGACACAGAGATAACCTTTGCTTGTTTCAATGCATCTTATATTGCGCTGTGGGGAATACTGGGTCCGACATTGGAAATAATTACTAGTTTTGCGGGGTTGACCAGTCTACGGATGGTTACTATGTTGTCCCCGAGCTTTAGGGAAGCATTGGAATTTATGATTTAGTCAACCTCTTCTTTAGAGCTTAGGTGAATACAGATACGGTTATTTGAAATTCTTGAGGCGAATCGTATGTTTCTGGGAGCAGTAATTTCCGATAATTTCTCAAGATAATCAATCAATTTAAATCCTTCGACACTAGTGAAAACGATTGCTTGTTCTCGTTTCGGGAATTTTTCTATGTTCTGAGAGGCCATCTTAGCAAAACTCTTACCTTCTGTTACTGGGTTCTTTGCTTCCTTGCCGGAACTAGCACTGGTGGTTGCACTGGTACTCTGATTCTTGAAATTCATCTTTTTACAGAAAAACAGGTACTAAATTCTTGAGTAAATACTTATTAAAAATAGAATTTGGAGCTATATGTTACTATAATAACTCCAGCTGGTCTCCTCATCAAGTATATAAAGAAAATAAGAATTATTGAAGTAAATGCATAAGAAGGCTTAGCTGTTGATGACAATCCTTCCGAGCCGAAATGTGGCAAAGAGGTGTATTGTATTGCTTCTCTCGTCAAAGGGAGACCGCGATCGGCACTGTACGGAGTCTAAGAGAGAACATTTGGCAAAGGTAGTCGAATATTCATGAGTCAAATATGAAGGTAACCAGTGGAAGCCAAGATTTACCAATGCATATTGGGTGGGTGTGGACATATCCTAAGTACGGCTCAATATTTGTTAAGCCTCCCTGATGCGTTGGGGTACCCCCATTCTGAAATTGTGCTGACACTTATCACACTTAAGTCCTATTAAATCGAATCGTCTTGACAACCAGAACAGGCAATAACTATGTATGACCTCAGTTTAGATTTATTATAATATAATTCCTATTATATTACTATAACTATTGTTTTATATCTTCAGTTTTTAAATATTTTATTTTTCAGTCATTGGCCATAATCCATTTGGTTCGAATTTCACGGCTATTTTTTTAATTTAGTAAATTTGTTTAGTAAAAGAACTTTCTCACAAAGTTTATCTCCCCTGACTGAACCAAATGCTATAACAAATTCAAATATTTTGTCGTCAGTATTCTACGACGTTCCCATCTCAAGAAGTAAGCAATGGTTCAATTTTTGAGTTGATTGTCCCTCGCTCTGGTATCACCTTTTAAATGGTGAAAATATCCCAAATTGTATTGATTCTGAATCTATCGATGAAACATTGTGTTTGTAATAAAGATGCGACATCGATAAAACAACATCGATGTTCAATACTAAAACATCGACGTTAAAAATATCGTCAAAAAATCATCGATGTTTTTCATCATCGATGTTTTTTTTTTTTTAACCATTTCAGTAACATAAAGACTGTACTAAAGACTTCGCATGCTCCGACTGGCCGGTGTGGTTTTCAAAAACCACTTCTGACTGGCCGTTGAATGCGTGATCGTTGGAACAGACCTTATGTTACTCAAATGGATGTTCAAAAACATCGATGTATTTTGGGTAATGTATTGTAAGCAATGATTTTTTAAAAACATCGATGTTTTTTGTAGTCGATGTCCTATTCTTTGATACAAAAATCAATTCTGACAGGCCGTAGAACGTGAAATCGTAAGAACAGAACTTATGTTTCTGAAATTGTTGTTCAAAAACATCGATTTATTTTGGGTTATGTATTGTATACAACGATATTTTAATATTGAACATTGATATTTCTAAACATCGGTGTTTTTTTTGCCAATGTTGCATTCTTTTTTGTAAAAACCACCTGCGACTGACGGGAGTATTCGTAGTCGTTGGAACAGACCTTATGTTACTGAAAAGGTTGTTCAAAAACATCGATGTATCCTTGGCAAAGATTTGTATGCAATGATATTTTAATATTGAGCATAGATATTTTAAAACATCCATGTTTTTCCAGTCGTAATTTATCTTTATTATGTTAGCGTGATGGTTGGAGGTCCTGTTTTATCCCACCACATTGTTGATAGGAAATTGTTTATACTGTAAATTTTTAGTTTTCGATTAGTTACTTTTAGAAAAAAAAAATGAAAAATTGTACGTAAAACATCGATGTTAAAAAAACATCGTCTTAAAAACATCGACATCGATGTCGCATCCCTAGTTTGTAACTTAAAGTCTTCTGTTTTTCTCTGTTAGCTAGTTTTTTCCTCTGCGAAAAACCATGGCTTATTTTGCGCACAAAAGTTATATATTTAAAAACAATTAAAATAAATTCATCAAGCGTCCAAAGGTCTTCATAGTCTCCAATACCTAAAACCAATTGACGGAATTATTGTTCTGGTTTCCTGAAGGATTAACTAAGAGATTACTTAGGACTTTAGCCTGCGCCTGTGGTCCTGTAGCGCTACAGGTACAAATTCAAGATTAACTTTTGTTCCATTTCATTGAAAATTTCCTAATTATCTTAACGATCGTTTACCTTAATTAACTATAAAACGGGGGATAGAGAACAGTTCGCTTTTAATGGATAAAGTTTCTCGGTTCAATTACTAATACCACAATTGTATTATCAAATGATCTTATAACTTCGTTAAAATTGTCGCTGCCAAGCCCTTTAAAAAGTTAGCTTGATGAAGTTCATCCCGAATGCCATACTCAGGCGAATAATTTATCCGCGAAAACAATTAGCCACTTTGCATAATCGTTCTTCCTAATTAATACTTTTTTTTCCTAGAAATTATGACCGATTGATATTGGCGAACCTTATACGAAGCCTTTAAAGCAAATAATTTTGGGTTAATTGTAATGGTAATATGATTTTAATACTGTTGAAATTTTTGCTGACATATATATATGAAATATGAATTAATGAAAAAAATATTAAATTTATATAAAAGTTATTTTACATCAATTTAATATATTTCTTAAAGGTCCTTGTGGGTGCCAAAGAGGTGAGAAAGGGGAGAGTATGGAGCGAGAAAGAAATAAGATTGCAGTCTGAAATAATGAAGAAGAGGTGGGAAGAAAGGAAATGTGGGGAATGTTTGGGGATAGTTAGGAAGGCATGTTATTCGCGTGGACTATAAGGCCGTTTCGTGTCTAAAAAAAAATAAATTTTATTTTCACTTATATTTGATGTTTTATATTTTATCTTTTCATTATATCATTTTTCATATGATATATGTTTTATATCGCATACTACTCAATTTTTCATATATTTCTATGCGTATCTGTATACTGTATTCAAACACTGATTGGTTATTATATTTTAAAATTGCATATATATCCAAAGTACCAAACATTTTTGTTTAATTATGTAAATCATAACAATACAGCCTAACAAAACCTCTCTAGCCATTATTAGAAGTGATCTGGAATTACTAGTTTTCCCAAAAATAATAATACATGTAAATATATCTTTTTTTTTTAGTGGCTGGTTTTGGTCACTCATGTTTTTAAAATATTTTGGCCCCTTAGTAGTGGAATTAAAAAAAATATTTTGGGTGCCAATTTCGCTACGCATACCTTATAATTTAGAATCAGCCAGATAAAACCCTGGGATCCCTTCTTATGTGTTCGGAGGTGCTGAAAACGAAAATAATATCGATTTTGTGATCTCGTGTTTGCGAATCGATTTATATAAACTAATTATGTTTCAAGCATATTAGGGTCCCCATATATGTGTTCGGGGGTGCTGAAAATGAAAATAAAATCAATTTTGTGATCGTGCTATTGTGAACCGATTTTTATAACTTTTTGGATTTCTAATATAATTTTTTTCTTAGGCTGGCTTATTACCTATTTTGTCATTTCTTCACATTAAACTAAAAATTAAAATTTTTGATCGCAGTCAACCTTCTTTATTATAATATATCACAAAAATAGGTTTATTATACATATAATACAACATATAAACTACCCATTGGTAGCACTCTAAAAACATTTTTACAATATAATGTCTTGAGTCCAGCTTCTTTTCAGGCGCCTCGGAGGATTGTCAGGAATAAAAAAGGAAGCAAGGTTAGAAACTAATAGGTTAGAGTTGTTTGGGAGTTAATAATGGAAGGATTGATATCAAGATTTTAATTTAAATGATTTTATTTTCATATAGAAGATTTATTGGTTTGAGACTGATTCGGTTTGAATTGGGTCTATCCCCAAAGCAGATAAACTAATAAATAATATTTTTAAAAATAAACGATATTAAATAAATTATATAGTAAAAAAATTTGACTCTTATGAATAAACTCCAAATTTTAATGAAGGGTATAACTTTATCTCGCTTTACTGTAATTTCATTTCACTAATATTTTACACATTTTTAAATTCTGCTCTCTAAAAATCCTCAATTCTCGAAGCTATTTTGTTGATGCTGAACATTCTTCCATTTTTTCCTCTTATTGATGCTCGATTAGGTCCGGATCTGTACTAGATGATTGCCACTCCAAACGTCCAATTGAAGCTTTTTCCAGGTATCGGAGTGGGTCGCCATATTTTTTCTCCACTCGAAGTATATTGGTTTAACTGAAGCTATACCGGTGGAAACGAAATGGGAATACTCAGTACAATAAAAACACTTCAGTGTCCAATTAAATTTTTGTTAAGTATTAAAGTGGGTTGTTCTCTCATTCCTTATTGTCAACATTAAGGCAGTCTCTCACAACTTCTAAGAATCTTAAAACTTTGAGATAACAAACAGAATAATATTTCTTTTATTATATTCACTTCAGACTGATAAATAATCAGACAAAACGCTTCGTGAACTTGACAATTCAAATTTATACAATTTAAGTAGATGCTCAAGGTTTTTACATTAAAATTAATAATAACCCATAACGATGCTTATTATAATAATATTCAGGTCTCGTTGAGGCACACTTCGATGTTAGAGTGTCATTAATATTTAGCTTCTAACAACCTATAAGATATTTACTGATCTTATTTTCTGGCCATAGAAAGTTCCTACCTAGAACAGAGTGTCCGCCACCGTCTATTGCTGCCAGTGAAAATTTCTTCTTGAAAGCCTTTCTTCTACAGAGCTACTTCTAGGAGACACCTAATTATTAAATTTTCTCAAGAAAATTCGATTATTACGAATCATTTAACCACATTTACGCTTATATCTTTCTTATTTGCTCTCAGACAAAATTTACAATAGACACTTTTCTCCAGTATATTATAAATTATAAAACGTTTTTTGCTATAGAAAGTCTTTAAACATCATATTTTACAAAATTAACGACAATCCATTTCCTACAGAAAAATAAAACTAATTACGTATTTATTAGAGTGCTGCCAATGGATGGTTTCTCTACACGCCTGTATCACTCTGTAATACATAATACTAATAATAATAATGTAAACATACATAAAATTTACTGAATATATTATTATGTACAGTTGAAAATTTCAATAAAGATAAAAAAAAAATACTTATTTATCTTTATTGAAATTTTTAGTGTCCAAAGAATGATGGTATATATATTATATGGTATGTGTATTATTACCTTCGATATTTTAATAATATTAAAATTTAGCTTTTTTTAAGTTTAGGTGAAATGTACTTTTGATGTATTATTATTTTTTTAAAAATAATATTTGAGAAAGTTTAATTGATTTTTCTTAAAGATTTATAACTGTAACCATGACAAAATCTATAAATGCCCTCTCAATACTAATCGTAGTATTCGGAAAAAAGAGGCACTCTCTAACGTAGGTCGCGGTAGGGCATTACACTATCAAAATTCATACGACCTTCGGAGGAGTATATCCTCAAGGAACGTTGAACAAGGACAAGAATATTCTATCCAAATTTAAGCTTATTTTATTAAATATGTAAGATATCTATTTATTTACATCAAGTTGTAAACACCTAGAACACACATTTTATAATTATTATGATATGTTATTATGTTAGGTGCGAGGTGGGTCAGTGATAAGGCAATGTAAAACAAACTCCTAGGAATCAGTCTGGAACAGATACTTATTTATTCTGTTACTGTAGTAATAGTGAGTAATCCACGTGGGTCCAGGAGCCCTCAGGGGCTCACCCAGCCTCATAACTCGGGTCCCCTTAATTGGGGAAAAAACTGCTGGTCGAGCGTGATTCTGACCAAATAACTTCCTTGTACAAATAACCGTTTGTCTAGTAACAGTACTTCCTTGCAAAGTATTGGACCCTTACCCTTCATGTGTGTAATGGTACTTAATCCGGAAAATACACATTAAGATGGTAAGAATTAAGATAGAATATTAAAGAACCTCGCGAAACACCATGATCCCTCTACTTCATGAAATTACATATATAGAATGTAATAATTTTATGCGTAACAGGATAGACGTTCCATTCTCCCCACCTTATTTTGCTCCCTTACAAGTTTATTTAATTTCAAAGCCCTTCATCAAGGATTTTATTTCAGTAAAAGCTCTACAGCAAATACCCCGAAAAGGACTTATGTTTCTTGCAATGTTATATACATGTAATCTAGACGCATCTGATTTATGCGTTTTGTTATCTTCCAGGGTAAAAATATTGAAGTTCACTGGTTCCACCATAGTTTAGTCAAATGATAGTTCGAAGTACAAAGTTATGGTGTTATTTTTTTAGAGACTTATATCATTAGTGGTAACCAAAGGTTTTTTTAGGTGCTTAACACAAGTCTGAAGTTGTCTAATCAATTTTTATTCCCCGGCAAATATGAGAAACCAAAAGAACTTGGTGGAAAAATGTAATCCTATACTATAACAAAAGTTTTAGATCTTAGCATCATCTGTACAATGTGCGGGATTTCACGCAATGCATTGAAAATAAAATGTTTTTGAAAAGTAGTAAAGACAAATTTTTACAGCATTTCAGGTTTATTAAACATTCGATGATACTTCTATTATAGCATATAATTATATTTTATTGCATGTATGCAGAAAATGAATCGTCATGTACTTAAAGGACAAGAGTACGTTTGTATGCTGGTTTTCTATAGACTTGGTCGGTTATTGGTTATTTAAGTTATTAGACGATTCATTATTTTATTTTATTTTTTTTTGCTGTTAATAAAATATTGAAACTTATCAGTCATAATTTAAATCATAATAATTCGGACTTAAATTGTTAATGATTTTATTGCCAACAGGAGGCAAAGTTAATCATGTGAAATATTTAATTCAGTAATATTATGAAAATTCCTCCCTGGATTCCACTATCAACTAATACCTATGCTACTCAGATTACAATATTTTTTTTTTCTGAGAAATAATCTTATTACAATAAGTGGATGGAAAATGTACTTAAATGAAATTTTTTTCTCTCCCGAATTGACCATTTTCATTCATTATTACGTTTTACTTACCGTTACGTATAAAATTTGTTACATTAGTAATTTTTGTACAATCTGATATGTATACTTTACTACAGTAATTTTAGTAGATTGAGTTGTTTTGATGAAGCATTATTGACAAGGGGCTAATGGGCTCAGCGGTCACCTGACCTCGCGATATTAATTACACCGGCAACCTTCACTCCCCGGACCATCCTTCAACTTCTTTTCAAAAAGCTAAGGCTCCATCAGGGTATTTGCTGTGTAAGCAGGCTATTTCTTTCTTAATGCGTCTCTTTTCAATAAAGTATTTATACGCCGTTGTTATTCTGTATCATTATATAAATTTTAGGCCAGTTTTGGTGACTAATAAAGTTTAGGGATAACTAGGCCATGGGAAAGTTTCAGCTACCGAAATTATATTACAGCACTTCTAGAAATTGATAGTATTATTATCTGTAACCTAAAAATTATATGTGTATATATATATAATAATAT
>NW_027110846.1:221694-232653 GCF_000696795.3 Halyomorpha halys
TTTATCTGAATGATTTTAATCATAGCAATAAATTGTAAATAAATCCTTAGTCTCTTAAAATTGTTTATATACTATTATACAAGCCAATACCACTCCTTTTTATATTACATAATTACTGGTAACAACATTTTATATATATATATATATATATATATAATAAATATTATATAAAAAAGTTTTTAGAGATTACCATGTAATATTTTATTTTTCATATAAGTTATCAATTCAATAATATACTAGAGAGCTATTAAAATATTAAAAAAATAATAAATTTGTGCTGCTACACCCTAAAAAGAGTTCAGGGGGTGCAGTACTTCTTAAGGATATGCCCAATACTACTTCTACACCAACATTTGTGCAAGAAGGTAATTTGGTCAGAGTAACGCTCGACAGCCAGATTTTTACCCAATTAAGGGTTCCCAGTTAATGAGGCTGGGTGGACCGCGGAGGGCTCCCGAATCCACTGGGCGCTCACGACAACAGTGAAACAGAAAATAATTATCTTCTCCAGTTAGATTCGATGTCCTTGGAGTTAGTAGCTCAATACTTTACCATTGACGGGCTGCCACATAATTTTATATAATTAGTTGTTTTTTTTACCCCTATATACAGTAAGTTATCCAGTACAATAAATTGCTTACATATACATACAAATTATTATTATTGATTTTTAACAATAATAATAATATGTTAAAAATCAAATTAATTAATTAATAATACAAAATAATATTTAATACTCAATAATCTGGGCATGTTATTTACATTCTTCATAATTAAAAATGAACATGACTGTACGTTATACATTATTAAATTGACAAAAACTCCAAATTATATACAGAATATGGGTATCTGGTTGTAATTATAAGGTTTTAGATTACATATACAAATAATAATGTAAGATCCTATATGAATCCCTTACACGGTGACATTCATTACATTTTTATTACTGTCAGAAAGTGATCCTGATAGGAAAATTATAGAAATGCCCTGTCTACACAACGACAGTAAATCTTAGTTAAACCTGTCGACAGTCAGTTTAAAAAAGTATCATTTCAGTTATTCTAAACACTCCATTCTTTTTATCGATACTCGTTGGACCTATTTTTGTCACATCCAACTAATCTTAAATTAATTTATGTTCACAAAAAGGTTGAGCAAGAAAGATAAATAACAAAGTCCGCTGTAAGAGTGTCCGCTGTTTATTAGCTGTAAATATGAGAGGACGTTCATTGTGATAGAAATCTTATTTCCAATCTGCATCATTTTCCTCTGACTCAGATCATGTTCCTAAGTACCAGCGCCATTTACACCAGCCATATTAGTTGCTACCCTGAAATTCAGATCAACCCTCATTAAATTAAAAATGCAGTAACCTTAGTACATTACCAATATGGCTAACGTTTTACATTTTGTATTTATATATTTTTAAATTAAAATAATAAATTTCGCTTACCTAATTATACAAAAGGATCAGTTAATCCTTACCTAGGCATCTAATATACAATAGATTGGTTATCTCATAAGGATAGCCAAGCCATTCTGAGAGACCAGTGAATATCCATCATAAATTGCCTTCGATGAACCTAGGAGATACAATACCTAACTATGAAAGCATTTGACTCCTGAATAGTTCAACAATAACCCAATATAATTATCTCAACAGTAAACACCTACAGACAGTAATTAGTAGGAGACCCTATAATTAGAGGTATTGAGTTTAATAATTTAATAATTTATCTCTACTTTTCCAGCATATTGCATAGTCTGTTAGCATAATAGATTATTACCTTTATATAATAGACTAGTATATTATATTATGGACTTTCCTATTTATAATCAGTTTTTAAAGGTAAAAACTAAAAGACATAGTATTTTAATCTTGGAATCAAATTTTATTTATTTATACGTATTGATATGTATTGACCTCTTAGCAATTCTGGATATTATTAAGGTTTTTCGCCATCTGTCACGATACCTGGTCGGAGTGGAGTGTCTTTCAGGGAACCTTTCACTGTGTCCCTTGATATGTACACATCTGTGTTTAGTTTGCCACATGAGTCCCCTATTAGATCTACTAACACTTAAGTGTTACAAGAAAAACGACAGTTTTTGACGAAGGATCAGAAGCCAATTAAGCAGCAGATGCAGGTCCTTCCTGGACATGTCAAACTTTCCTACCCCCTCTGGGGCTTGGGGGATGCCTACCTAGGGGGCCTTCTGTCACCTATGGGCTATGAGGAATTAGATTAAATAATAAGGTAACGCCCCAAAAGGAAAGTGGGAGAAAAGTGTCAGGACAACTAGACCAGGATAGGCATTGAAGAGGAATACTTAGACGAGAGAGGACCTGGCTTGAGAGAGGCGAGAAGTTAGGAAACCGAAGAAAGTACAAGATACACTTCGAGGAGACGAAGTCCTAAGAACGGCTATGAGACCTGGACGCCACCCCTTATGAACAAAATAATACTCACGTTACTACACGCACGACACAAATCAACAAACTCAGCTCATTCAGATATATATTAGGTAATAATGTAATAATCGATATTTTATGGCAACCATTTATCTGAATGATTTTAATCATAGCAATAAATTGTAAAAAATACTTATTTCTTTATGTAGTTTATTTACTCTTATATTATACAATACTACCCCTTATTATATTATATAATTAATAGTAACAACATTTTTTAAAATATATAAAGGTGTTTAATTGGTAAACTGGTAAACACACAAATAGCCTATGGAAAAGAATCCAATTATAACAGTTTTGCTGGACTCTATAAATTAATTAATTAACTTATTTTTGGATAATTGCTTTCAGCGATGATCCTGGCATCCCGATTAAATCCAGAGAACAGCACATAGCAGTATTAGAATCTCCCACAACCTTGCGCAATAGGTAATAGGAATGAATAACCACATTTATACCTAAATTAAAAAAATATATATGTAATATATAAATAAATAAAAATACTAAAATCCCTATATGTAACTAAAATGATATATAATCAAAATTTGGAGAAAATAAAATAAGTAAAATTTTGAACTAATATAAGCACTATTCACTTAATACTGCTATCTACAATATTTACATACTCGTTCCACATAGCATGGATTGTGGTATAATGTCGCAGGATTAAAAAAGAAAAATATATGAAAAATTTTACTATTATTTTTTTGTGTCTTCTTGTGGTGGTTCCACTTGACCTCAATGTAAATAATCGTAGCTTCCTGATAATATCAGCTTGATCGATTAGCACCATAATTATATTACTCATTGGTATAACAGATTAAAGAAAACTGAATGAATTGTTTCAGTTTATATTCTGAATCTTTGTATAACTTAACTATTGCCCGTCCCTCAGCTATGGTACTATCTTTGTAATATATACTATAATTAAGAAAACACTCTTTTTATTGGTTTTAAATTTGAGCACATTTCCTTTCTCTATTGTGGTTACATGGCAAAAGATTATTTGCGAATGATGGGGTGGGGCTGGTATACGATGGACTCTCGGGTGAATTCTAAGCTAAACTTAAATGTCTTATGAACTGCACAATACAATTTATTTTCGGGATCACCAGAGATTAGCATATGAATCACTATCACACCGGGTTGATGTGGCTCTATCCTTTTTTCCGATGTATTTTTTAGCTTCCTATCTATTCCAACTAATTAGTACTCAGCGCCCCTCCTACATCCTACAAAACCTGCATTTCAAATTCTAATTCCAATCAACAATTCTATAAGGCGTATGACAACTCCTTTTTTACCAAAGCTAACATTCACTGAAACATCATTCCCTCTACCGTACGTCATGTACCAACCCTTCCCTCGTTTAAAACCCTTCTGTTTAACCATATTTTCCTTCTCCAAACAAAACCCATATTATAACAGTATTGACAATACAAATATTAAACATTAGCATTTGTTATTGTAACTAATTTTTTGTTTTGTTAATTATTATTTAGTTTTTTTTTTCTTCTCTACCAAAAATTATTGATATGTAATTATAATATAAGTTGTAATTAAGTGCGGCCACACTGTTTTTGGCCTATATATTGTGAAATTGTCCTAGTTGTTATATAACTTTTAATTGGTCTAAGGGTACCTAGCCCTAGAATAACAAAATTTTTTAAATTTCACTAAGGGTTTCGCTAGCATTGATTTTCTCATATAAAATATAAAATGGATATCCGGAGGGGACCAAGTTTGTTATTTTAGGATCAGTGTGGTGAAATACCTCGGTGTTGATCTTTCTCATCAGATTCATCTTCGTCTCCGGCTTTATTTGTCTTAGTTTATCACTCACTACCGCTCTTCCAGGTGTGGTTTCTGTTTAAGTTTCTAATATCCAGGGGTGACACCCAGAATAGACACTATCCTTAAATTTTAAATATAATATACTATATTTTTGAAATTTATAATGGTAACAGTCCTTTGAATTATGTTAATTTGAAATATTTGACTTGAAAAGCAATTCTCAGTAATTAAGAATATTTATTAGATATAAATAATAATATACCGGGGCAGCGATAGAAGAGTGGCAACGCGCCTGTCTACCAACCCAAAGGTTATCGGATCGAATCCCGGTTCCACCCGGGCTTTTCGCAAGCACAAAATAATGCAAAACTCACTCAAAACCTCCCCCGGGGCATCTATTAGGTCCATTAGCCTATGGGTGGCGCTCACAAAAAAAAAAAAAAAATAGGCGTGGGATTGATGAATCCACCCTACGAAAAAAACACGTCAAAAACGTATATTGATATATTTCCTAATACATCGCGCGAGGATTTAAACCTCCATGGTCTGTCGTCCAGATAATAATAATAATAATAATAATAATAATTAGATATAAATCAACCCCTAATGCTGTTATACAGAGTGGTTCAGAAGGAATTCTCACTAATTTAGTGAAGGATAATTTACAAAAAACGTAGTGAAGAGCCTTTAATCTCATATAACACAAATAATAGTCTCTTTTTAAAAAATACAAAAATATGAATTTTAACTTGATGCCAAAAGGCAATCCAAGGTATCATTAACACCCAGATATACATATAGCATACCTCCTATATGTATGTACCAGATATTCAATAACATCATTATAGGAGGGTATGAAAAAAAAAAAAAAAATTTTAACTTGAACATATTACACATTTTTGCAAAAATATTATTTTTATAAAAAAATATTATAGAAGATTATTTTAGATAGGATAAATAGGAATAAATGGAGGGTGCTCAGTACTAAGGCACTTTGCTACTAACTCCAAGGACCCGGGTTTGAATCCGGTTTTGACAGATATTTATTTATTCTGTTGGTCATCTGTAGCCGTGAGTCATCCATGTGGATTTGGAAGCCTTGCCCAAACGTTAGTTAAAACAGAACGTTAGAAAAAACATGGTTTTATGGGAAAACTCTTATACAAATCATATCTTAATATGCTATTTAGATAGGAAGGTGATGGGGGTGACACTTAACTACACTTTGGCAAACTATCCTTTTCTCATTCATTAATATTGCCTGCTACAACTGGCCCAGTTTAGTAAATTCAGGAGATGCGGTTGAATGTCGAACGTCTTTTTGTCTATATTTAGATCTAATTCTATTTTCATCTAGTTGTTCGTTAGGGCTCTAGAGCGTAAAACCCAATGGTTATCAACGTCCAGTTTTTTGTCTATATTTCATTTAGTTTTAAAACACACTCATAAATCATTTCTATAGCTTCTGATTTCCACAGATGCATTTTGGTGCTCTACCATAATAAAATGTTACCTGTCAGTTCTGGAACTAAACATGGTCCATCAATTAGGTCCAAATCAGCCTGACACGTTTGTTGTCGCCTAATAGAACTATCGTATCTACTGCGGCCATTATTCATTAGTGACCAATAGCTGTCGCCGGCCAAATAATGAATTGACCAATCAGAGGTCTCTATTCAATTGAAGGGACCAATTTCAATTAATGGCATTCTATTTTCTGGTAAAGGCACCTGTATGATTGACGGGACGTTCTAACGCTTAACACCTCTGGCTAATGTCTGAATTTTTTTTTTTTCCGATATAAATCTTCTCTTTTGAAATTCATTGTAAACACCTAGTCAAATATTATATTATTCAAATTTGTTTTTTGAGAAAATTATGGAATGTCGCAAGCAGAATTTTGCAGTAATTCAAAATGCAAGATAATGTACATTTTTAAAAATTTTTGAGGAACAAAATAGAAAGAACAAAAGTTAATTTTTTTGTAATTTTTTAAAAGTTTTTCATCGAAGATAAATAAGACAGAATTCCTACTTTCATTTCTTACTAAAATTCGTTTCTTGATACCACTGGGAATCGATCTCACAACGTTCTGAACAAGTACCCACGTCCCAGCATGCTCTGTAATCACGTTCGCAAAAAGATATTCTATATTTTATCAAAGTAAATACAGAATACATAAAAAATATTTTTATCTTAAAATACAATATACTAATAGGTAATTTGTATTTTAAGGAGTGAAATACTAAATAATATATGATAGTATATTTCATATAGTACATGTTATATATTTTTAATAATGTTTAGGAATATTTCATGTACAGAGAGACAATTATTTCAAATACAGTGGTTTGTAATTAAAACATCTTTTAAAATTCTAAAAGTACTTCGAATTTAGAATATTTGTTAAAAAATTATTTTAACCTAAAACGGCCGAAATATTTAAAGCCGAGTGTTTCTGTAGTATAAAAATACAGTTGTATTTTTTGCCCAACTAAAACAGTATTTTATCCCCACTATGAATAGTAACTTGTTCATTAAGGCTTTTATTTGACAATTTGTTACTTTATTGATGAATATATTTTGAAAAATAAATTAATTCCTTTTTTTGCTCTCTTTCTTATTCCACTTAATTTATGTAGCATACATATTGTTGATTCACAGTTAGCATAGAAAATTCATAACGTGAATTGAACTTGGGACTTCCAGTCCGAAGTCATGGTTGATTGTTATGATTTATTGTTCAGACACTGAAATTAGATTTAGAAGGGTTAGAGCCTCAAATTGTGAGTTTTTTTTTATCACCATCCATAAGTTTTAGAACGAAATTCAAATAAAAATGATTAAACAAACTGGTGTAAGAATGATTTTTTCTTGAAAAACTTTACTTAAAATTATTTGACTTGGGGTTTCTGCCTAAGCTTTTAATATTTCCGTCAATATGTAACACATTTTTAATAAATTAAAAATATTAACCTTATATCAAGTTTAAATAATTGACATTCATATAATTTTTAGAAATTCTTATGGAAAAGTTGTCAACTGGTGGAAAGTATAAATGTCCAGGGCCCTATTTCATAATAAAGTACAAACTAATACTATTGGACTTGTAGATTTATCTTAATTCAATTACACAGACTTGTACAACAGTAACTTGTACTTTAGTATTTTTTAATTCCTGTAATATCACTAATAGTCATCCCTATCATGAAAAAAAATAAGTATTAGTATTATTACCAAACTAGTTTCTACACTTATACTATGAGCTAATTGGTAGTAATTGGTATTACTTTATTTTTCCCTGATTTACTTAAAATCAAGATTGTATTAGAAGAATGTAGAAAATTATCAACAATTAGATTATAAACAATAACCCTTGAAGCCTTATCAACAAAAGCGAAGACAAATTAGCTAGAGAAAAGTCTTTCGGAGTCACAATTTAAAAAAAACGACAGCTAAGAAAATAGTTAACTATTAAAACTGATAATTGATTCTTATAAATAAAATTAAAATTTGATTATTTTTAAGATAGGGAGCAATAATAGTTTGGGATATATCTCTACTATGCTGGAAACTTTTTTCTCGTTGGATGTATCACTAATATAAAAAAAAAAATAGTATAAGGTGTTATTAACCAAAAGTGTAAGGTACATTCCAGCGAGGTATGAGTAGATAAGAAATAAATTTGTTCAAAACTATGTTTATATTTTTTAAATCAATTTTCGTCGTGATATAGGCTCATGAAGAAAATAAATTTCCAGACCCAACTTTTGATAGCAATATTCTGTACATGCGGTACCTAAAAAAATTCTATTTTTCGACACTTGTCAAGATGGATTTTTAGTTAATTAAAATGCAATTTAATTTTTTTATCAACTTCAATGTATAAGTTGTTGAACTATTTGTTCCTTATGAAAAAGTTGTTATAAAAATGCAGAGTAAGGCTGATAATTTGATTTTAATATTTAACTTTTTTCTTCTTTTTTTTTGCACCAGGAAAATTTATCATGAAAGAACATGACTTACTTTTTGCTAATCTATCAATAGCTCGGTAAATACACCTCGTATTGAAATATACAGGGTGTTTGAGGGTTAAGTGGCTAAACTGGAAATATAAACTAAGGACCTCAAACAAGAAAAAAAATTCCTGTGAAAGTATGTCCGATAACGCTTTCTTTAGGAGATATCCACACCTAAAGATCTTCATTGTTATTAATTATTTACGATATATGAAATAAATAAAACTTATTTTTTTGTTCCAACTGCTTTATTAATTAAACGTAAATATTAAATTCATATGAAATGTTGTTCAAAGTGATTTCTTTGAGCATTAAGACTGGCTCGTTATCTTTCTTCAACAGCAGCAGTGGCAGAACGACACTGGATACGTGTCACAAGATTCAATTATCCTTCTTCGTATTATAATCAAAATATTGTAATATGATCGCACCCCTTTCTTCATTTCGTAAAGGGGCAAAAGTATCATCAGCAAGTGGTATTATAGCAAATGTACCAGTTTCTCTAAGACGTTGAAACTTGGAGCTAAAGATAGACTTGTTCTGTAATCTGTCTTCTGGAAATCGCCTGGCATATTCACGACGGGCAGCATTAGCATTATCATTGCAAGAATCGCACAATATAAATCGGCATCTTCACCATTCGAATAATTTGAAGGCATAATGATAAGTACTCTTCCAAAGCCTCTTACAAACTGATGAATGTTATTGACAGTTCCCAATAATAATTCTAAATTAATAATAATAATTAATCCTTGTGTTGACCATAGTTCTTATACAATTAGGGATAAAAGGCCATATTAATATTCTATCTAATTGATCTCCTGAACAAAGCGTTTGTGGTCATACCTTCACTTTGAACATTAGTTAAGAACTTTTAGTATGAATCTAAATGTTTACATTTAATTAATAATGTAGTCAGAACAAATAAATAGGTTTTATTTATTTCATATAACGTAAATAATTCATAACAATGAAAATTTTTTGTTGTGAATATCTTCTAAATAAAGCGATTGCGGAGATACCTTCAAAGAAAATTTTGTTCTTGTTTTGAGGTCTTTAGTTCATATTTTCAGTTTGGCCACTTAACCCTAAAATACCCTGTAGATATACGACTTATGTACATACTTACGTACCTACGTAAAAACAACAATAATCATTTAAAAGGCAAAAAAACTCACATCCAGGAGAATTAAACGGCAATGTATAATTATTAGAAATATTTATTAATTCAAAGTAGTGAAAGATAAAGACAGATTTAGAATTACTTTGTTGCGTTAACATCAATGGGAAGACTGAGTCTGCGTGTCTCTAACCAAGGAATCATAATTAGGTTGACATCCTGACAAAGATAAGAGTAATGAGTCCACGCGTTGTGTCCGATGACAAGTGTAACACTTAAATCAAAATATATTGTGCTCTGTGGGCAGTGTCAAGCCTGACAGCCGTTCCCATAATGTATTAAAATATTGCTAGAACGTTTTTCTTCTACAATCACTTCGAAGTTCACGGTACACGGAATTCCTCCCCAGACATTGCAAGTAGACTGTTCCAAAGCTATTTGAGTTGTCACAATCTAATATAAATACATACAAAATTCAAGCAAAGCAGCAATATTGTTTAGCGGAGAATTATCACGAGGAGAAGAAGACAGCAGAAAGTTTTCAACTGAACTTTACAGGAACCAAACGGAAGGTGTCTTCTCTTTCACTCACGCCCTTTAGTGGTGAGCCACACTCAGGAACATGAATCGTTCAATTGAATCAATTTTATCCCTCAAGGAGGAAAGTAACCCGCTCTGATGGTATTCCATCCCTAACAGCGCAGTAAGTTTAAAACTAATTTATGAAATCTTAAAATGTAGAGAAATTAGCATTATTTGTTTCAGAAATTTATTCATAATTTATGTCTTAGGGAATTGAGAAGTGTGAGGTTATATGTGTGCAAGAGTGCGCAAACTGTGAGCTTTGTATTCCTTTTTATTGCTTATGGTAAAGAATCATGGAAATGAGATCCAATCCTGCCGTTTCAATTGCTTTGTCCATTCTCTACACAGCTTGTTGTAATGCATTTCATATTGGTTTTTCAAACTAAAACTCCTTTATGGGCTGTTCTTCTCTAGGATTGCCTCCTTATTGTGACCTACTTAGAACAATAGATATTTCCTCAGCTTTATGTCCTGGGATTATAGCTGAATTATAACAATTTATTTCTCTAAAGTCTTAAAACTTCATTTGATTCTTTTTATTCTTTCATCTTGCCTAGAATGGAATACTAATGTTTTATTAGCTTCGAACAACTATCGAAATCAAAAGTGAACGTACACAAACTCGCCTTAGAAGACCCCGGGTAAAAGAAGGGTTGAGCACTCATTGTATACAATTCTTACGTATTTATATGTTTACATGTTAATCAATATTATATTCCTTGGGAGGATACGAAAAACATTAAAATATAAAAGCTTTTTCCATATCTCCTGAAAAAATCTCTGAATTCAATATAGAAACTGCCAGGTTATGCCAGGTCAATTGAAATTCCAAGTTCCCTTTTCTGTTGACTCAAGCTGTTCTGTAGCCCCGACAAAAAGTGTTGGAGAAAGTCCTTCGTAGGGATTCTGTCGTATCCAGACTGAAAAATCACTGTATTGCCACCAGATCGAATACGAAAAGGAGCTAC
>NW_027110846.1:232763-243086 GCF_000696795.3 Halyomorpha halys
ATATATATATAATACTTTGTAACTAAACTATTTCTAACTCGACAATTCTCAGTTACATTACTTGCTAATATTTCTTATATAATGTAATATCCTCTGTTAAATATTGTTAAAACAATCATTATTTAATTAATTAATTATTTCATTAAAGCGTTCCATTAATTCCACGGCGTAGCCTTTGGATATAGCTAGACTAAACCACCTTAGCTGGACTGATATCAACACCTTATAATACCACTAGGCAATCAAAGGGAGAATACTCAGTAATGTATATATAATACATTTCATGTATCCTATGAGTGTGATGTACTAATTTATTTTAATGAAGAGTACGAAATTTATAATTTTAAAAATGAATAATTGTTATTTTGTATAACAAATTTAATAATTATTCAATTGTAAAATATTTTTTGAATATCTTAATTTGGTTTAAATTTGCTATACTCTGCGAAAGATTCGGGTATAACTTCAGCAACTAGTTTTATTGTTCAGTCAGTTGTTAGGAGTTTTAATTAAATGGTGTCCTGATATATCCAATAGAACTTTATGACTAGACAATCATATATTGTTAATTATAAAGTTTCAACCGACGACGCTTAACTCATTTCTGTGTTCCTCTATGCATGGAATGTTTTAACAGTAAAGTGAGGTAGTTCTGTGCTGCAAGAGGTGGCCTCCATCAGAGTAAATGTAAAAGTAAATTTTATATACAATATTGAGAAAGAAACAATAAGTATATATAAATAAAATATAAAAACAAAAATCGTTGAATAAGAGTAAACATCATGAAACATGGTAAAGTCTGTGATATAATAAATTAAGAAAATTAGAACAGTATAGATAAAAATAGTAGGATGTAGAAATATGACACGTAGCAACAATAATTTATGTCAACAATATTCAATAAGTAGAGTAAGATTTTTACAGGTATATAAATCGTACACTGGAAATGTATAGTGATAAAATAGACAGAAATTAACAAAATAACGTTTTAAATTTAAGATAAAATTTTAAAAAAAGTTTAAACAGTAATGACTGTAGTAAACAAAATAGGTTTTGACTATTGTTAAGATATGGAGTTAGACAGCGATAACAAGAAATTAAATATTGTGGACACTCATTATTGTTACTACGTGTCATGGTTTTACTACCTGCTATTTTTATCTATACTGTTCTAATTTTTCTTTAGTTTATTATATCACTTATTGTTCATAGTTTATTTAAATAGTTTATAATAATTTGTAGGAGAGTGTTACAGATTTTTTTTTGGTTGATTTCGATAATTGGTTATCGAATGTAATGAACTAAATATCTGCAAAGTCAGTTTCTGATTTTATTCATTCGTATGATTTACAATTAGGCTTTATTAAGTAGACATGCCCTTCTCGTAACTCTTTTCCGCCTATATTTGTTGCTTAGTTTCTTTATTAATTAATTTCTTAAGCTTTTCTAAGAACTTTAAAACTGACTAAAGAAATCACTCATCCGATTAACAAAAACAAATTACGGAATTATTCGTTATACTTTTTCCCATAATTTTTATTAATGGTCTTTCGATTAAAAAATCGATATCTATATGTGACTTGAATGCTTACTTAAGTAATATTTTCCACAATATAAAAATAAGTACCTAATCAGCGCTTGATAAAAAAAATTATTGCCTGATGCCATCGTTATCATCTTTCGAAATTAGTATGAAGGTTGATGTAATTCTGGTAGAAGTGTGTTTTTAAAATTTTTAAAACCAAATCAAAAAAATTGTGATTTATTACATTTCCTAAGTCCCTAATTTTAGTTTTCCTTAATGACGTTAAAGTATTTGTCAAATTAATCTGATAATCAAGAAATCATTACAATCATATACAGCAACCTACAGTATTTTTTTTTCTTTAACTCATGATATTTACTATTATAATTTATTTCGAAATTTTCAAACTTTTTTTAATTTGATTGATTTATTTTAATTTTCGTTACCTTGGTTGCTCATTTATTGACTAATTTGAGTTGTACTTATATCACATTATATCAGTGTTATTATCCATTTTATTTTATATTCATCTTTTGTTTATATATTATTATTATTTTTTCTTTACTATATTATCCATATATGGTATGATTGATAACATGCTATATTGATCATGGTATGATTGAATACATAGAGGCATAATACTTAGTCATGAACTTTCCATATAAGCTCACATTCAGCTAACGTTTTGAGATTATTTTTAAACTGCGCTATTTTAGGGGATATGATACTAACATTAGCAAGTATACTGTATTATTTTAGCTATCAATATTTTATTGATGAAATAGACGAAAATAATGAATACTTCAGTTCAATGTAATGAGGCTCTAACCGAAAAAAATTCTACCTGAATCGCCCCTTCCTTTCTTTTCAATTACCGTCTCATTAAATCTTGAATTGAGTTAAACCGAATTATTTCCTTTCAGTAGCATCTTGATTTCAGAGAGTTCAATTCCAGTGTTGAATGAATGAAAAGAAAATGTTTTAAGTCTCCTCCCTCAAAAAAAAAAGAGAAGAATAAAGATTTATTGAAGTTTTAAAGCTAGAAAATTTAAAAATAAATCTCTTTACACGTCACACACCGCAATCAATAAATCAGCAATTAAGACTAATATAAAAAAAACTTGATTACATTTTTTTAATAATTTATTTATTGATATTTACAACTATATACACATCAAGTAAATTTGCTGTAAGTGATATTATGACATGAAAAAAACATGTGGAGAATCTACCCATTGATAGAACTCCAGAAACATTTCTTAAGAAGATCTCGAGGCCATCTTCTTTTCAGACGCCTAGGAGGATTATTAGGTAGTGAGGGAGAAGCCATGTTAGAAACGAGTTAGTTTGGGTGGTTGGGAAGTTTATTATGGAAGGATTGGTATCTGGTTCTGGCCAAATCGGCAACATAGGCGACATTGAGGTCCTGATGGATGATTTGATTTGTGACAAAGTAAGGGGCATTAAAGATTTTACGAAGGATTTTGGACTGTAAGGATTGGATTCGAGAGGAATTAGATGGTTTAGTGGAGCCCCATAGCTCAACTCCGTATGTCCAAATAGGCCTTATAATAGTCATGTAGATCAGTCTTTTCTAATGGATTGGAAGTTTGGACCGTTTGTCTAGTAAACGTTGTAATAGTCGGAATCGACGAGCAGTCTCCTGTCTTTTCAGTCTTGTATGAGGATTCCATGTCAGTCGTTTGTCCAGATTTAGTCTTTAGTAACGGATCTGTTCAACAGGAATAAGTGGGGTACTATTAAAAGATACTGTAGGGCAAGACGAAGGTTTACGACGAAGGGTAAATGTGATTTAGATTACATTTAAAATTATTTTTTAAACATCGCTCTAACGCTCCTTTTCTTTTTTTAAAAAAAGTATTGTATCTACTGAACTAAACTAATAATTAATTTATAGTAACGGAACGAAGATTGTTCAATTTAATTTTCAGCCGGACTAATATTATCTTTTCTCGTTGGGAAACCTAGCTTAAGAATGGCTAATTTAGGAAATATTCGGTTGGAGTAGGTCAAACGAAAGACTAATAGTCTTACTTTTGTTAAGAGATGTTATTTTATAACCAAGTATCATTTGCATAATCAAAATACATGGTTTATGGAATGATTTTAATTCTGCGATCTGTTAATTGCTCTAAATTATTTTTTTTACTTTGAGGTGTATTGATTTAAGATTAAAGAAGTGTTTATTTTTCAAAAAACATTTTTATTAAAGCGTTCCGGATTAAATCACATATAATATTTACTTTCGTATCTGAAAAATATCTACGTTACTGGACATAACGCAAGCTTTTGAACAGGCACATCGGATCGCTTAATAAAACCCAACTCCAAATCTTATTTTTCATTCTTCACTCCTATCTCTCAAATCACTCCTTTCGAGTTTGTAGTGCTCGAATAATTATCTGTTGAGGCAGAGGTTCTCCGAAGATATCTTCAGTTACTTAGTCTTGTCCTTTAGATCCGTTCTATCATACCGTCCTTATCTTTTATCAGCCTCATCTACTCACCAATCACACCCAGCTTGGGCGATGGTGCAATCCATGGAGGATAAAAGGTGATGAAACGAAATGCACCCATGTGTCTTACACTCTCCACCACCATTTTTTTTTTTTAATAACATTCCTTTTCTTAAGATTTCTTGTCTTCATCCTAGACGAAAGACTCCACTGGAACCAACTTATTAGCCTTTAAGTAAAAGAACTCAACAACAGCTCAACCAGAGCACAGCTTCAAGAACCCAACGCAGCTCTCTCAGAACGCCAATAGTACTGAGTCAGTGGAGGTTGAGTATGTGCATTAAAACCGAAAAAAAACTCAGTACATGAGTGGAGAATCTAACCATTGCCAGAACTGAATTGTAAAATTTATTAAATTTGATCGTTTCAAGGTGGATCGCAGGAATGAGTTGGATATAAATTGAACCAAAGGATTTGGATGATTGAAAAGGTCTGTACGAAAATTTTGTTGGTGCAAAGTATTGTACTTGAGTATTGGTATGATTAGTGTCTTTATTTTATTATTACATTTAGTTAAGAAATTTACATTTATCTATTTTATTTAGGTCTTAATTTTTATTTTGTTTTCTTTACTTTTTGTTTATATATCTATATATAGATATATAAATTTTTATATAGAAATACCATAAATTTTATGAATAATAATTTTTAGTATTATTATAGAATTAGATCTTAAGATTAATAGTTGTAAAATAATTTAATACTAAGTAAGTATGCGTGGTTGCTTATGGTCTGATATCTATCTGGGCAGGATAATCAAAATTAATATTTTATTTGTAGATTTAACGTTTAAGTTTTGCTTGATATTGGTTACAGTCAAGTTCTGACCTAAGAACATTCAGAATTTTTTATTTGTGAAGATTAGTTTTTATTGAAAATTAGGTCTTGAAAATTATTTGTTATATGAGAATTATCGTATGGTAAAAACTGTGTCTAAACATTTCTAATTACGTATGTATTACAGCTGTTTTGACTTTTCCTGCCGATTTTTTCTTTAAAACTGCATTTAAAATACAGCCTTATATTTAAAAAAAATTAATACATTTAAAGCCTTTTATTGAGATGTCAAAATATATATTAAGTTACAACGGTTATTTATTTAAGAATGAATAACTAAAGTTTGATACTTAAAAGAAACTTTAGTTTAGATGCTTAAATTGAACTGAATATTACTGAAAAGTGTTCTGGATAATTAGAATTATATATATATATAAAGTTATGGTTGGACAAGGCCTGTATACAACACTAATCCTAACTCCTCATGTAAATAAACCTCAATAATGTCTATAGCATCACAGAGAGAATAAACCAGTATCTTTCTAGTAAGCGTGCAGTTTAATTCTGTTCCCTCTTTCTCTTTTTCTTCAAGCTATTCAGTCTAAGTGCTCGTAAGTTATATATATATATATATATATATTCGTTCTGGATAATTAGATTCAATGCTTAAATATGGTTTTGTTTTAAGCCGGAATACTGTTGATATAAGACTTTAATATTTACAATATATTTAAAAGGATTTAAACAAAACTAAATATATGTTATCTCATGTTATATCATATATTCTTGTGTGCATCTAGGAAATGTCTTTCTTGATATAATATGATATTATTATAATTTTATCTCTTTACCTGCAAATTTTTAATATTACATAACATTAAATTAAATTGTGAAAATCTCATGGAAGGGAATAAAGTATCAGTATCGAGAGACCTGTTGTACTTCAGCATTTGAAGGCCCTGACATTTCGGAATTGGCCAATCGATCTAACGAGGTCTAAGATGAGACCAATTGATGTCACTTAGCTTTGAAGAAGGAACCCCACAGTTCGGGAATTCCTTTTCCATTACGGCTCCTCAGGCCCTAACAACGGAGGAAGCCATGTCGTAAATAACTAAAGCATTTGAGACTCATTCTTTTTATTTTAAGTAATACTAAATTGAAAACACCAATTGGTTCTAAGACAAGAAAATACTGTGTAGAATCAGATGTAAAAATGTATTTATTTCATACTTATTATGAAATACTGAAAAAATAAGCTGTGAATCACCAATCATGGACAAAAATTAAAATATTTATATTTTTCTTAATTTCTTATAAAATTACTGAGGGAACACTGGTTAATTCAATTGTATAGTTGGTTTTTAGAAATTAAAATACTAACTTATACTTAAAATTAAAAAAACAAAAACAAATGAATAATGATGAATTATACAATTCATTACAAATTATCTTGAAACAAACATTTTCTTACTTCAACAAAAACTGTATTTCTATAATTTCTTTACTGAACCAAACCCAATTTCTGAAGATTTGTTTTTCTGTAAAGTCCCTGGAATCGATTGATTTAATAAAAATAAATTAAGAAATAAAATCGTTTGGAAGTTCTAATTTTGGTAAGAGCCTGTCATCATAATTGTAATTTTTTTTTTTAAATACTTTTTTATTTATTGATAGATATTTTAATCTGCCACACAGTTGTGGGCAATAGGTAATGGTGATGAATGATCTCATACATACTAAAATAAAATAAAATAAATAAAGGAAAAAAAACTCTTAAAATATATGCACACAGAAGAATAAACAAAATGAACATAATCAAACTATCTGTAATTCTAAATCTATCATCACAGCTGTGGCAAATAATCATTTATTCAATTATTATTGTATCCGTGAGTCAACCCTGTGGGTTCGGGGAGTCTACCCACCCTAGCGTGATCAACAATCATATCTTTGAATAACCGTTGTTCAAAAAACAGTACTTTCTCACTACGCTTTGAGCCCTTCATGATTTATACGCTCTGGAAAATTTTTATCAAAGAATTTATATGTATATTAGTTTTTCTTTTTTTTTTGTACCCTTCTTAAATATATAATTAGTAGTTCATACATATATAATAGATAAAATGTAATACATATGCTTTTACTGAGTCTTTTCCCTTTGATTGCCTTCTGGCATCATAATGTGTTGATTTCAGTCCAGCTAAGGTGGTATAGTCTAGCTACAGCCTAAGGCTACTCCATGGAATTATACATTACAATAAATAAATGTTGCAAAGTGACAATAAATGTTATTTATATTTAATGCATCAAAAAAAGAATATGTGACTTTGTAGTGACAGAATATGTGACCGTAGTCTCCTAGATAAAGTTTTAGATTGCATCGAGAACTGTACGTGAGGAGCATTCTATCTGCATAGATAAACCTTAAATATATTTTTCTTTTTTTTCAGAGAGATCTTAAACTAAGAAAAAGAAACTGTCATACATAATAAACAGCATCTTTTTTAAAAATTCATGCCACGTCTGAAAAATGCGGTCGATCATCTTCTCAAAGTCTTTCTCTGCATTGGAATATGAGCATTCGATCTAAAGTGTTTATAGGGCAAAAAATCTATTTTCTGATATTTTATTAAATAATTTTTATACGATTACAAAAATACATGTAAATCTTTATTAATTAAACTGAATCTAACTTGGAATTGGACAAACTATATGAAATTTGTGCACCCGTCATGAATTAATTTATATACTGTCGGATATATCAAGAGTATAAATCTTCCTCTATCTACTTAATTAAGAAAAATGTTGACAGCTAGAAATTAGTAATTTTTAAATAATAATTAGCAATTTAAATAATTTGCAATTCACAGTTTAAAAAGTGCACAGGGTTACTTTGCCGGTACGGTAAGATTGTCCAGATTTATAAAAAATAAAATGATCAGTACACTAAAAAGTTCTTGGTCAACCTTCCTCACGGCATCTCTGAATTATGAAGCCCTGAAAATTTCATATCATTCCAAAATAACGTTTTAGTAGAAATCCAATCGAGCCATCTTTTGTGTAGAGCTTTGTGTGATTGTAATTAGTGTGACTTTCCAAGACAAGATGTAAAAAAAAAAAAAAGAATTACTACACAGTTTAATAGATCTATAAAGAAGATTAATTATATGTTGTTATTTTTATTTGATTCATTTAATTAAAATTGAAAATTCAAGTGGGCATAGTTACCTCTCAGTCAACCAGAAAACGGAATGTCTTTGTCCATATAGTTTTTTTTTCATATTGCAGTTTCCTGAGTCCAATTAACCAAGTCACGCAAAATGGTTTATGTGTGTGTACAGTCTGGTTCAAAAATGAAAATACTCACGAAATCGTCGTGGACATTTATGTTACAGCAACTTATTGCTGCTTTTCCGGCTTACCGGAAGTGCCATTTGAATCGATCATAAGCCGGAATCGATTTTTCACATCTTTATAATTGTCTCCAAAACGATTTTGATTAGACTTGATTTACCAATGTACAATTAAGTGGTATTCCTTATTTCATATGTCGTATCCCTGTTGAAAAATTCATCAAAAGTTCTCATCGTTAGCAATACTAAAAAAATATTAAAAAGGAAAAATGGATACAAGAGTTCGAATTGGAAAAAAGCGTTGACAAATGTAAAAAGTTGTTATTCCTTATATTCTACCTCGAAAAACCTGTTTTTTTTTTTTTATTAAAATACGATACGAAAATTCTGTGATGCGCGCACGTCAACATATTTATTTTTTCTATTCAATCCTGGCTCTTCTAACAAGCCAGATTGAGAACGGCAAACAAAGGGAATTTGAACTTAACAAGATTAAAAATAACTGACTTTTTAATTGTTTTTTAATAAATAACTAATATAGCTTATAGGTACAGAATTGCGATCCTTTTTTTTTAACAACAAAATTTGAGCAGTATACAAATTATTTTCTTGTTTTTCTATAGTTTTTTTTTTTGGGGGGGGGGAACTTATATGAATTACAAGAGTCTCGCAATAAGCCTTGTACGAAAAATTATGCTTGAATAATTTCTTATTTAGTCCCAAGTTGAGTAATCTAAAATTCTTTTATATTGTTCATTATTGATCATGTTCCTTTTTATCATCAATAACAACTTTGTTTAATTTGATTGTTTCTTCAAACAACTTGATTGTTTGATCATTGTTTCTTCCTGCTAAGAACAGTTTAACAAAACGATGCAGTATACCTTTGAAGCTGTCGGATGAGTTCCGGGCAGTCAAAGTTTTTCCAATTCCAACTTTTTTCTACATTTTTTCTTTGTTCTTCAGTTATTCACCAGATTATTTAATAATTTTTATTATTGCTAACGATGAGAACTGTTGATGCATTATAAAGAAAAAAATTCGTCTGTGAGGACTGTTGGGCTATTTAAACAGGGATAAGACATGTACAATACTGAATATCACTCAATTAATTTAGTTTCTTCCATTAGTTAGGAAATAATCACTCGGGGTTTAGTGTAAAGAAACTAGTGTTTGCATTATTGCTTTGAATTCATTTCAATAAATTTATCCTATATCATCAATAATAACAGAAATTGCAAGGACCTAATAATACTCATTACTAGGGATAGGATTTTTATGTTTTCACATATTTTTACCTGACCATGATATCTGCGATTCCTTACTAACTAAAGATGTTTCAAGACATTTCTGGCCAAAAGAAGCAAGCTTATTTTACATATTTTTAAATATTTGGCCTTTTTTACATATTTTGTTGTAAATCACATATTTTCTGAAATATTTGTTATTTTTAACATATTTTTAGGTATTCTTTCCTGAATCACATATTTCCTTAAATTATTTGTTCACTTTTAAATACATTTTTCGCAGCAACTACATAAAATTCAAGAGAACGCAAGATACTTAAAGGTGAAATTTATCATTTATCATAAATAGTGCGTAAAAATTCTATATCTTCATCTTTGAACACAAATTAAATTAGCAATCCGGACTTAAAAACCTTTCTTGAGAAATACACATGCCAAGTAATGCCAAATGAAAGCACTTTAAGAAAAAAATATTTGAAAATTATATACGAGGAGACTTTAATGGATATTCGGAAAGCAATTTCGGATGGGTCGATTTGGATTTCTGTGGACGAGACTACAGATATGGAAGGACGTTATACCGCAAATATAATCGTTGGCAGACTGTGTTGAAGCATCTTCAAAATCCTATTTGCTGATTTGTGAAATCCTCGAAAAATGTAACCAAGAAACAATTGCAAGATTTGTCAACCAATCTATGAATGTTCTTTGGCCTATGGGCATCACTCATGGTAACGTTTTGTTGTTTTTGTCAGACGCGGCACCTTACTTGAATAAAGCTGGCAATGCTCTTAAAGTTCTTTATCCTAAAATAGTTGACCTGCCTGGCACACGCATTTCATGTTCAAATGAGGCTAAATTTAAAGACTGTTAACGAAGCA
>NW_027110846.1:243735-263341 GCF_000696795.3 Halyomorpha halys
CAAAATTTATAAATACATATTATTTATATATTTTTTTTAAATATTTGACAATTTTTTAGCACATAAAAATCTTATCCCTACTCATTACATTTGCATAATACAATAAGGATATGTAGTCGCTAACAAGCAGGACTCGCATTCTGAGTCTAGCTCCAGCTCAGGTGTTTTGCTTATATTTTTTTCTGGAACAAAAGCTTTGCTAATTTTTCTTTAAAAAGACATTAATGCTAGACTACTTACATAATAAATGCAATGGTATTAATCTACTTAAAGTAGAATGAATTTAGGAATTTAAAAACAAAATCAAAAATAAACTTCTAGAAAACATATAATTCCACTACAGCTCACGAGATAAGAACACCCTGTAATTTTACTATCGGTCGTTCAATTAAATCAACTGGGCAATATTAAGTTCAACCAACCGGTTTTTCTTAACATATAACATTGTACTCTAAATACAAAGTGTAATTTCGGTGTTTGAGTATCAAATTAGTTACCAGGTCGAACCTAGGTTCAGGTTTCCACTCCCCTCGTCATTTGGAACAGGTGTGTCCAAATCATGAAGGCCACTATCCAAGAGTAACAAAATAATCTTAACGCGATACTATAATGTAGTTTCTTATAAGATTTATAAGTTAATTCAGTCTATATATAGTGTATATATATATATATATATTACATGCTACCCTTCTCCAACCTGCTATCAAATTTGGTCATACGAGAGGGACCACCCCAAGTGACTGGCGGCCGGAGGCAAATTGCTTTAGAACAGCGGGGAACTCAATTTGAACCAGCCGTCCAAACTGCAATCTCCTCCCTCGCTTATGAATTACCCCCTCTCTCCTTCCCTCCCCCATCATCAGTATTAATTGCTTAAATTATTTTATTACTCCATCGCTGTTATTAAAGCTTTAAATTATTTCCACTTTTTCTTCTACATTGAATCTATTTGTTTATTTATTGTGATATTCTGAATAGCCAGTAAAATTCTTGTACTTTCGATATAGTCCTCTTGATTTAAAAGTACATAGTCCTTGTATATGAATTGGTAGGGAGGAGCGAATATATTGCTGTAAAAAACGTATTTTCAATTTGATTTTAGATATAGCAATGCTGGTTGGATGAAGGCATTGGTCGCATCGTAACCGAGTGAGTTAATTCTGCAAATACACCCCTCCTCCCCGTATGTCAAAAATGACTAGGATTACCTCCTTCTTGAAAAAATGTATAGTAGAGTTGGCTTAACATTTTGAATTATTCTTGCGTAGAGGTCTACTATGAAATTATTAAGTACCCAAACACGCTCCATATGTAAAAATATATGTTCTCCGTCCAAAGTATAAAAAAACACAATTTCGTTCCTGCATGAGCGCAATGTGTGTGAATAATACATTATTTTACATTTTGTTCTCGTCAAAATAATTTGGGTGTTATCAAACGTTTTTGGAGGATATTAACTAGAATATGTGAATAAAGAGGAAAGTGCTTTGGAGATGAAAAGTTCGAAGCCCCAATGTTTTGATTGAGTTCTGGCCCGCTTTTTCTGTTAAGTGCTCTGTCACAAGCATATATAACTAATAAATGAAATAACACGATATAAAATCATTTGAGACTAATTAGCTCAGTAATCAATTCATTTTTTTTTTTTTATGAAAAATAATTTTGTTGAGAATGATTTCCGCTACTTTTGCTGTCTACTTTCGTAGAGATTTAAAAGCAAAATCATATTTTTGATCTTTTTAATTCAGCATTGAAAAGTTTCAATTATTAAATTTCCTAAGAGTGGAAACCTTAGATGATACATAGTTCCTCCCAAGCTCTTGCTCTCTGTGGTTGTATACCTGCACCCGAAAGGATCCCATTTGAGAAGGACGGCACGTAGTGAACCAAGGCAAATACCAAGAGCTTTACAACTGGCAAATAGAAGCTGTTTTACGAGTTTATCGTTAACTCTTAGAGTTTTTTTTTTTTATCTAAGGTAACTTCCACTAGAAGAAATAAATTCAAGTTAAAAGACTAAACCAACTCATTAATTTTATAAGAACCTACATTATAACATTGCTCTAAAGTTATTTTGATATTGTTGGATGGTTACCTCCACGATTTGGGCACAAATGTTCACCTGTTCCAGATGACGGAGAGTAAATCAATCAGTGTCTTCCGATTTTATATACTCAGCATCCGTTTCCTTGTCCTTTCTCCGTCTTAATGCTTATACAGAATGTTGTTCTTTTATTTGTGATTATTGAGTTTAGTTTAGAACTAAAAAACAATAAATTTCCAAATTTCATAAATTGTTTTATTTTTAAATAATGATTTATTTTTTAAAAGATACTATGGTCCGGGTGGTGTTTAAAAACGGTATTCAACAAGCAAACAAGCTTCCAGAAATTAACGTTTTAACCTCTGCGATCTTCGTTAAGTCTGAATAAACATGATACAAAGATTATAACAAATAGAGATACAAAGATTATAGCAAAGATATAAGAAAACAAGAATAAGATCATGAAAGTGAACATATTAAATTAAAAGAAGTTTAAATGAATGGAATAAAATATATAAAACAAGTACACTATAAATATTTTGTTCTACACATTCCCACTTTTAGTTTTATCTGTATATTTTCATCTCTTTCTTGTAATTTTCTTTCTCATTTTTATCTTATGAGAGATCACAAAGTTTCTAACCGACAGTTTTATTTTAATATTTAGGTACTTTTTAGCCCCTGTCCGGACCATTTTTTTTTTCAATTATATACCAACTCATAAACTTTAAATATGATTTATTTTTTAGTCATAATAGAATACATACGATACTTTGCCTGAGTCATCAATAATAACGGTCAATGATAATGGTCTCAGGGAACTATACAGCAAAAATTATCTTTAATTTCATGAGATTAGGATTAGTGTCATATGTTTAAAACTCACAAAATGTCACACACGTGGAATCACTGATTTCAATGAAACATTTTTTTATGATATTGGGTTGAAAAATATAACATAACTGCCCAAGGGTTCATTGCTAATCTGCCCTGCCAACCGAGATAATAATATTTTAAGATTTTTTGTTATATTATCGCTTACTGTTTTTGCTGTGCATATATTTAATGGTTACTATACACCGGTCGATTTGTTTTTGTTTTTTTAGTATAGCAAAAACAAGATATTATTAATATTAAAAATGATTTTAATTGTGTAAAAAATTACAAAAAACCAAAAGTCTCTTCTAGTTGCTTATACTAAAAACATTTCGGTTAGGAAAAATCAATTCAGATATATTCATATATATTTTTTTTTCCGATGTTCCGCTTTCAAGAAATAAATTCATCACTCCCCAAAATGTCCAAATCCAACATAAGTACAACTGTTCAAAAGCTCCATTTCCGCTCTTTCGACCCATATGAATATCTTTTAGATTTTATGATTTTTTATGATATAAAAAAGTTACAAATCAATAAAATATTATCAAACGTTTTATTTTATTAAACGCATAAATACCATAAATAATATTTTGTTATTATTATTAACAAAAAAAGAAATTATTAGTATATAATTTCCAAAAATATTTTTTCTGGGTCGTTAAGGGCATTAGCCAAAACCCTTGGGCACGTTTCTAATATTTTTCAAGTGTCTCCAAAAAAAGTTCTTGAAATCGGTGATAAAACGTGGTAGTCGCCCCTTGTTAGCTATAAGCGTTTGACACTGATTATAATATTTTATAATAAACATTAATTCTTAATTCTTTTGTTATATAGAGTGTAAATATTACCCTATTAGCAATATAATTTATATTTATTTTGTATTATCACACTACATTACTAATACAATTAAGAAAATAATCGATTGATTCCAATCTTTTAGTTCATTACGTAATATTGTATTAAAAATAATAAAATAAAAAATTTCATTCTTACGGCTTAAAAAAAAATGTTTTCTTGCAATTTTAATTTTATTTTTTAATAAAGCTACTTTCTATACAGGCATAATTAGGCAAGCCAAGATATAACTGTTTAGACATTGTACACCTTTATGTTTTAGCAGTCAATATTGTTCCCTATGAGTACTAAATTTACCATTGCAGTCCTAAATATTCTCTTATAAAATATTATATTTCTATTCTATAACTACTGAGGAGTGTAATTAAAGATAATTAGTCACTATCAGTGACTACGGTAGCGATATTAATGGCTAGAAGTGAGTAACCCATCTCCACACACCGATAACCTAATTCCTAAACTTGTTCCAGTTGCTAACTTCCTCACAACTGCTATTAGTCGTCTCTCTAGGTGTTGTATCCGACCAATTTCAGTCAAACAGCTGCTAACCGCGTCCTTCTTGAGTCATGAGATTTTCATGGTTAATTTAATAACTGAGTAGTTTTGTGGTGGCATCGTGTCTGTGTCAATGCACTGAGTTTCTAGACTAATCTTATTACATTAAACATCATATGAGTACTTACAAACACGTTCTGGTCCACTTACAACTAACAACAGTTTTCAGGAGATATAAAAAAAACTGGCAACAACGGTTAAAATAAAAACAGAAAACTCAACCGAAGGTTATGTAACTTTATTCGTATTCAGGTGATCCGAATGACCTCCTATGACTGGTGCTTTCCGTTTTTACTTTCACTAACCTTTAAAATTAATATAAAATAAGCGAAAGGATCGCGATATTACAAAATTTCGAATTCAAGTTTTCAAGAAAAATCACGTTTTGACATCACCTGATTCTCACAAAATGGTTTGAAAAAGCGAATAGCCGTACAAACCTGTAATTATATGTTAGGAATGAAGGAAAATGAATTTATGTCTTAATTAATTAAGTTTAAACTTCTAAAACCATTGTAGCAACATGTCATTTACAAGATTGAAAGAAACAGGAAACCGGTTAGATTATTAAATAATATAAAGAGATGAAACTGCTGGAAATTATAAGGTCTCCTCGGATAATAATCCTTTATATTAGAATGAAATGGGGTCGTGATAAGACAAATTATTGCAAATTATAGGATCAGATTCATAGCCTCTATCAATAAGTATTAAATGGTAGCCTTTAATGCCAGGTTTGGGTGTCGATAATGGAATGTAACAAATTGAACGGAAATCAGATTGAGGAAATTAAGCCTGGCATTAGTAGTGTCTCAAGGGCGAGGTATTTCCTGTTCCTTTCAATATTTGTTTGTTTATATACAAACGGCTTTGATACAAATTTATAAAATTGTGAAACAGTAAACAAATATTCAGCTGTTAGATCGTGTTTTAAAATAATTTTATACATGTTAATTTTAATGGCATAATAAATATTATACTTTATAAATATCAATTTTAATATATAAGTTTCTTTTAATTGTAGTAATATAAAATATTTTTTAAAAAAGGTTTTAATTAGAAATTCATATATGAGATTCATATATAAAAAAATAGAAATTGTTGATAAATTTTAATAAATATTTTATTAATTAGGTTTGAGAATGGACAAAAATTAGTCCGAAACTTCATCCAATGAATAAATAAAGGTAGATAAAGTTTTGATTTTCCCTGAAGGGGAAAATTCCATAGAGGAGAATTTATGACCTTTAAAAAATGATTTCTAATATTATGAAATTAATTTAAAAATGGAGTATTGATAATATGATCGACTTTTTCTGTACTAATTTATTTCCCAGATTTAGTAAGTACTCCATTCGTATAATATCTCCTTTATAGCTGTAAATAAGAGCTAAGCCAATATTTAAAATTGGGAAGAGGCTGACTGATTGCTGGAATTAATATCTCATTAGTGACGCTAATCTGAATCATGCATCTCTCCAAGTTCCCCGCCATCTGTAGTCATGGCAAAAGTGGGCTAAGCGATTGATTACCTTTTCAGCAGATTTCATCAACCATCGTTTCCATCCACCGTAATGTCCACCATTAGAATGAGCCTTATTCGTATCGCCATATTTGCTTTCGGCTAACTATATATGTCACTAAAACTGTATCCCATCGTATTAATATTGCACAAGTTTGTGGTAGATTGTGAAATTTTCTAAAAAATAAATAACAACTTTTCTTGTACTTAATTTACTACATTCTACCATTCGTAGAAAATCCAAATTAAAACCAGAAACTACTATTTATTTTTAAAAGAACACTTAGGCCACTACTGGTGTAAGGCTTTGAAGTCTGGGAAACGGCATCTATCACGAAAAAGAAAAAAATATAATAATTTCAAAATAAGGTTCTGATAATCGCAAAAGATGTCCCTTGGTTTGTAAAAAGCAGCCTATTGCATCGGAAATGCATACAAATGGAATCAATAGACGACTGAAAAACGGTTCATAAAATTTTGCTCCCACTTTCCGGCAGTTGAAGGAACAGCAACTTACAACTTGTGAAATCCAACCTCATACCGAAGACTGAAGACCATGTCGCTGCAGGATATCCAGTTATAAACTCTACATTTATCTGTTTCTATTACTACTATGTTTTCAATTTTTATATTCGTCTCAAAGTAACTTTTATCCCCCATTAGATGTCATTTATTTATTTTATTAAATCTATAAATTTCATTGCTTTTGCATATTGACTTTTCTTTTTTCTCTCGTCTTAAAAATTGTTATTTTTATCTATTTATTTTAATTTACGTTCTCTATATATAATTTATTGTTATAATTCACAATTCTTCAATACTTATTGCGTTGTAAATAGTCTAGTTTCCCCCCCCCTCCTATAGACAATTGGTAAACAATAAAAAATCTAGCTGTTAAATTATCCATATAAGGCCCACCATGCTAATATTTTGCTGAATAGGGCTAATTCCATGTTTACTAATAATTTTCTTCAGTTTACTAGAAAAGATATTTTCATTTGAATAGATTACTTCGATATAAGAAATATAATAGTTATGTATTAACATAGTTTGCCATAATTTTACTACTTTATTTAACGCAAGATAGTCTTGATGCAATAATGTAGTTTAAAATATTACAACACATTTGCTGCAAGAGCCCAAATCTTTATTTGAATAAATGTGTATCTTGATCGAGCTTAGAACCCAAAACTCCTTTGCAAAAACTGTAATTGGCTATTTCTTACAAACCAAGGGACATCCACTGCGATTCTCATGACCTTATTTTGAAATAATTGTATTGTTACTTTTCGTAAAGGACGCCGATCCCCAGACTTCATAGCCGTACATAAATAGTGGTCTGAGTATTGTTTTATAAATAAGAATAGCTGTTTCTGGTTTTAATTTAGATTTTCAATTTACGATAGGATATATAGAATTGCTAAACTTGCGTAGTTTTGTGTTAATTTTATGTTGATATGGTGATTTCACGCATGGCGGCGATCGAGGTAAATTCCTAGGTATCTGCTTCCATATATTGCTTCACTGGCTAGATCCCATAACGGTTTTATTAATTTAATAATGATCAATTTAATTATTTAAATAAAGAGTTGTTAAACTTCCATGTTCCTTCTGCCTCTAGTCATACTATGACATCTTAAATTATTGAATGAGGAGGCAACTCTAACTTTTTTTTAGCTTCTTTCTCCCTCCACTCAGAAAATTATAGCAGGTTCCAAATAATCTGGGGGTGATTTCTTAATCCTGATATATTTTTTTTTTATTTATCTCTAAAATTGTTTAGATTTTTTTTTTCAATTTACCACAATATCTTTTCAATTCAGACCCGTTGGTTGTCTACACCTCCTTGTTTAATTGTGTTTACCATCATTTCATCTTATACGCATGTCCTGTTCTGATTATTTTCATGGAAACTGAACATGATTTCCTTATAGAACAAAAATATACGGTAGGAATATCATAAATAATCTTCATCATGGTATTAAGTATGTTTTCCTGTCCTTAACGATCTCAAGGCATGTTGTCTTGGCAAATGTGCCATTGCAAAATGTCTTGATCTTTGGTATTATACGAATATAAAACATTGACTGCCTATTCCTTATACCCATTATTTTAATAATACCCTATTTTAATGCAACATTTTACTCCTTCAGATATATAATTTGCCCTGAATAGATAGAGGAAAAGTGAGGGTTCTGCCTTGTTTATTTCCAATGTAACTGCTTAGGGGTGTAAAAGATAATCTCTTTAATGGTCTCTTGTGTTAATATTAAAGTAAATCTTGGTAATAATAGTACTGATACATAATCTTGTTCAGCTGGCAATTTCTCGACGTTCTTTTACTTATTTTATTTTTTAATTTAGAAAATGTATTTTCTTCTACCCTATTCTTAATAACAAGCTGGTTGTTTCCTTTAAATCACTCTATGGGATTGCCTTTATCCAACAAGGTCAGACTATCAGTACTTACAGCACGCCAGGACGTAAAAGAGAAGATAAAGTTAATGGTATGCACCATCGATGCTTTTATGCACCATCGATGCTCTAGCTCTACGACGGTCGCTACGTGAAAGTGCGTTTGAGGAATGGGTTAATTGCAGGTGGCAGGGCATTGGAGTACGCCATTTCAAAGAGACCCCGAGAGCAAATAAGTTTATATACGATAAACAAATACTTACGGGCTCTGAATGGTCCAATGCCCTGAAATTAAATATAAATTATGCACCCCTACGTGGAGTCCCAGGTGTCAGCGGACAGGATAGAGAAGTTGGGTCCCTCTGTCGCAAATGCAACAGAGAGCCGGAAACACCAGCACATGTGCTGGGGAAATGCCCCAACAACTCCCTCCTCATAACACGCCGACATCATAGAGTAAAATACGAGCTAATGAGGCTCCTAAAAGAAAGAGATTTTGCCTGCTTTGACGAGGTCTACTGTGTAGATACGGATGGATCCACAAGATATGCGGATATAGTTGCTTTTCCTAAGAAGGGGAAGTCGGCAATCATTCTGGATCCCACTGTGAGATATGAAAATAACGACCTTGACCAGGCAAATAAGGTAGAGAGGGAAAAGAAAGAAATCTACGATAAATGTATCCCTTTCCTCAAGGAGAAGTTCCGTGAGGGCTTTGGAGAACGAGACTTCAACGTGAGAGGCCTCTGGTTCGGAGCCCGTGGAACTATTCCCAGCACAACTAGGAGCTTCATGGAGGAGCTCGGGGTCGATGCCCAGGACGTAGCTAGGATGACAGAGAATATAATACTTGACTCCCTGGGAATCATCCACCACCACATGCATGGAAATTAATGAGTGGGGGAGTTATCCAGAGGAGGGATGGCATGCATGCATAGCATATCCTATTTGTTGTTTTATTTATCTATTTACTACTTTGTTATTTTTTATATTCTAATATTTGTTATATAGGGGAATATGTTGATAAAATGAAATGAGGGTTGTAAAATAGAGGGGAAAGAAAAAAAAAAAAGGGAATAAATTGAAAATATTGTATTTAGTCTGTAGACTGATATTAATTGTAAAATAATAATATGTGGAAAAAAAAATGTTATCTTTCTATTATATGTATCATATCAAAAAAATGTAATTTATAAATTTGTATATGTCCAGTCACGGATTGATCAGTATGCTGTGTAATGTAGCAACCCGATGTATTTGGGCAGCATGATTGAATAAATTTCTTTCTCTGTATGTTGTATGGGCTTTTCTTCGCATTTCACCAATATAACCTCACTCTAACTGCTCCCATAAAAAAATATTTGACTATTTCAATTTTCACTTGTAATACATTGCTTCTAAAGGTTATCTAACAAAAGATAAATGAAAAATATAAAGAAATTATTACCATTAGAAAAAAAATCAATTAATTATCTACCCTAAAACACTTATCAGCACTTACTTTACCAAAACTAGGGAAGCTTTATGTTCATACAAAAAAAAAAAAGGTTGTGTTCAGAATCGAAAATTTTCAATCGTATTTAATGTTTAACACACCAATTTGATTTTTCTTGCTTTGTCTCTATTACGATATAATCTATCGAAGCATTAATCCAATTTTGATGGAATTTTCAAAAATTTTGATGTTTAAAACCTAGTGGTTTTCCTCGTAGCACTTTTGAAATTCCTCAAATTTTTTCACACAGTACAATCGTACTGAAGAAATATCTTGTGCTTACCATACTAACGTCTTTGTTAAATACAACCTCAATTCTCAAAACACGTCTTTCAATCTCTTTGCCGATAATATATGGAGGATTTTCGATATTAACTGGCAATAAACTACAAAATTTTGGCCTCGATGATTCAACAAATGTTATATCTAATCACTTTTGGATTTGAAGTTGATCATTCTTTCTCGGATTATTTGGCCAAAGACCGCTCCGTAATATTTTCTGAATTGATAAATAAAGTTTTAATTATGCTCTGCTGTGCAATATTTTTAAATTATTTTCTTTCTCACAAACGAAGGAAGGGAATCTTTATATTCCTCAAAGAAATTAATATCACCATAATCAGAAATTTTCGCCTACATTTTACGTTTTAGACATCAAGGAACAAATTTGTTCCTTATCTGTTTGTTGTCAAATTTTGATTCGAGCATAATCGATCGAACCTTTAATCTGATTTTGATGATTTTTTAGGGATTGATATCTAGTATGTTCCTTACTGATTTTATCAGATGATATCTACTTTCGATTACGCATGTATAAACCTACTCTACTTAAAGTTTAAAAACTTGGCCTTCTGGCTTGGGCCATATTAAAAGAAAAGTTGGGGATGAGAATACAATGAGCCCCGTATCAGGACATGGGATTCTCAGAGAAAGGTAATAAGATGCTATGAAAAAAAATCAGAAAATTAATGCAGATAGAAATAATGAGGAAGCAAATTTGTTTTATAAACACATTTATTGATTGAAATTAAGAGTGTGAGCAGTAACTATTCTTACTTTAATTTTTAAAAATCGTAATTGGTAACTTAGATATTATTCATACGTGCTTAATATCAGAATGGAGAGTCTGAAATTGTCTATAATGACTACTGGATGTGTTTTATACGTTTGAAAATCAGTAGTTGTTAAAAAAATCTCAGCAACCAAGAGCTGGTCAACTACAGACGTACCCACAGCACAGAGTAAAACTTCTTTTCTTTTCGAGTATATGCCTCCACTGCCTAATCAGCCAATATATAATATTACTAATTTAGAAGAATATTTATAAGGTTCAAACATGAAATCTGTGTTTATTCATACTAGAATTGTAAACTAGAGGAATGAGGATTCAATGAATGGTCTATTTTTTTTTACCACTAACTATCTGTCGCTAATTTGATGATTCATATTATTTATAATAAATATAATTTTGTAAAATTTCATATTCGTACTTAAAAACGAGTTTTTAGTATATAATTTATTATTCTTTTACATTAGAAAAATAAAGTAAAGATTAAAAATGCCAATACAGTACAATGATTACAAATGATAGCATAATATCATTTTTTAGTAATTTGTTCAAATTTTGATTGTTGTGATTTAGAGATGTTAACCATTATCCCACGCCCTTAATTAGTTTCTAGTATATATTTTTAATTTTAATTTTAATTCGAATTAACATTTCGAACACGATAATGTAGCTTGAAATTAATACTTACTGTTAGTTTTTCAAAGATTTATGAAATTTATTCTTTCCTATTGCTTTATTTTTTTTAAGACATCCAATTACGTGTTTTGAGTAGAATGAACGGAATCCGAGCCAAAAGAGAAAACAAATATAGCACCAGCGACCTTTGAGCCCAGGGATTTATTACCCCTTCTCACGCAGGCTGTCTTCTAATGAATAAAAATCGCATTTCGCAGCTAGAGTGAAGTCATTCAAAGTCTATCTCCGCTAAGAAATCAAAACCATTAATCATCATCAAGATATAACTTTATCAGAAATGAGATCCTGAACACTCTTTTCTTCAGTTATGCGTAACGATTATACGAAGTAGCTATAAACCAATTGTATATTTTAATCCATATGTAGACAAAAATGAACCAAACATCATTTTGTCGTATGTTCTAAGCCATATCAATAATTTTTACTCTAACTTACGATATGTAGAATATATGGTAGAGAAAATTACTTTAAACGTATAAAATTTCGAATTCGAGATTTCGACGGAAATACACACTTCGAGGTTCTCTGTGTCAAATGGATTGAATATTTGTTATGTATGAACAATTTGGATTGCTATGTATGAATAGCTTGGATCAAAATAGTGATGTTCAACTGAATTTTAATATTTAAGGTTTTTATATCCCTGGATGTTACAGTAACTTTTTCGATAAAATCGAATAGGCCCAAGTTTCATTCTATATGACTGATTTTACACCTTCTTTTTTTCGATTTTCTCAAAAATCGATTAATCTCGGTTTACCAATGTGCAATCAAGTGGTTTTTAATATTAGCTAGGTTTAATCCTCTAACTAAACAGGGCTTAAATGCTGAATTTTCAAAGATTCTTTAAAATACTTTTTAATCTTATTTTTTTGAAATAACCTACTGTTTCATAGACCTATAATAAATCACGTAAAATTATGAATAGTGAAATATTTAGTAAATACCCAAAAGAGGAAAATGGAAAAATAGATGCAGCAGAAAATCTGAGACTACTGAGCTTCCCCGACCACTTCCGATTCCACATAGCTTAGTTATATTGTATAATTTGCAGTAACAAAGTTAATATTTGCTATTCTCACTTCGAGAAACCCTAATATAAGTATTTTAGTGCGACAGAAAAATAATTTATTGTTTTAACTGTACCCTTTCTGAGTTATAAGTGAAAGTTTGTACGAATCGCATCAGATTTTTTTGTTTTATAATAAAAATCCAAGACTCTTTCTATATCTAATAGTGATATGGAAGTTTAATAGTTCATGAGTTTATTTTGTATAATGAAAATTCTAGATTTTTTTTTTTAATTTATTTTTTGATGTTTCCAACTGTATAAAAAATACAACAAGTAAATTTGATCATAATGACATAATGATAAGATACAGGATGTAGAGAAACTACCCAGTAGTAGAACTCTAAAAACAGTTTACAATATAAGGTCACGAGGCCATCTTCTTTTCAGGCGCCTCGGAGGCTTTCCAGAAATGGAAGAGGAAGCAAGGTTAGAAACTAGTGGGTTTGGGTGGTTAGGGAGTTTATTATGGAAGAAATAATATCGGATTCGGGCTAGATCGGTTACATAAGCAATATTTAGGTCTTTATGGATGGTTTTATTAAAAGCAAAATAAGGAGCATTGAGGATTTTGGATTGTAAATATTGGATACAAGAGGAATTCGAAGGTTTCGAAAAAAAAAATTAAAGTTATACAGAGTTTATTGGAAAAAGATAGTTGACCGTTACAAATAGATTGTAGGAAGATAGCCCGGGTGGCGGTCAATAAAGGTATCAAAATAGTAAAATAGAACTATTTATTGTTAACTACGTCTCGCCCTATTTAGCAGGGTTTTTTTAGGGCTAAATAAAAAAACAAAAAAAAAACAAGATATGAACACTATAGAATTTACAAAACATTAAAATAAAATACATTTCAAAAAAATTGTTATGTTTATAAAGTATATAAAAATAATAATAACAATATAAGGAAGTTTCATGTTTAAAAAAACATTTAGACAGACAAGAACTAATTACTGGTATAGTTAATGCATACAACCGTAACGTTCTAAATATAGATCTAGATTAATAAATTGTAGAAGAATACTCGTTATAAATAGTTAAGGAGGAAGGTGTAAAAGATAAAATGGATAATACTACTAGTTTTCTTTTAGTAAATAAAGAAATGCTTTATTTTAAGATAAGTTTTGCCATAGTTTCAAAATAACACATCATACATATCATTATTAAATTAGATTATAAAACAAATTTATTAAAAAAATTTGGTTGCCTTCACACTGGAATTGTGTGTTCATTTAATAGTTAATGCAAACAAAATAGTTTTAGTAAATATATATTAATTTTCTATTAAGGTATTCATTTTTATTTTGAGAATTTTAGCTTTATAAATATACGAGAGGTGAAGAAAGCAACAATCCCGATTTCCATATTTTGTAAGCCACACCTAGATGCAGTAATGAATATTTTTATATTTAATGTAATTGCATATTTTCACAAGCCGCATTTAAGAACAAAAATACATTTAACACTTATCAATATATAATTGAAAATAATTATTTCAAAAAAATTCTAGTAATATAATTATTACAATGAGATTATTTTACAGATTTATAAACTGCATTACCGAAATGATATTAGTTTGAATTTTCTTGTCAGAAAATAACTCTTTCCTACATAGGGGATTGGGTTTCCTAGCCAAAGTATAGTCATAACTTGGGTTTAGAGCTATATTAAAAATGAATAAAATATGTGTTGAAGTATGGCGAAATGCAAATTATTGGGAGCGGCTTCTCTCGAAAGAGTTGTATTATGGAAATGCTGGCTACTTTATATTCCTTGGATGCTTAACATATATATTATTTTTTAATACCTCTCATTTGTTCATTGAACTTACGCTTAAGTAAATAGGAAGTGGTTTTATGTTCATTGAAACACCTCGTCAGATCTTCATTGAAACACCTTTAGATCTTCGTACTAACATTAAGAAAGACAATATTTTTTTTATTTATTGATTGATATTTACATAAAAATACATCCAGTAAATTATTAAATAATTTTATGAACAATCAAAGAAAAAAAAATTAAATAAAGATTATCCATTCAAAAGGGAAAAGCTGAGATGGCCCAATCTTTCCTGATTTCATTACGGTTTTGTAATTTTAACTTTTGTATTCTTGTTATTTATTATTCCAAACTAATACGATTTTTATAACAACAAAAAAATTAAATATTTCTCATTCTCTGGTCTTTGGATTTTTTTTTTTTTTCGAAAATCATAAAAATAGTCAAAAGTTCAAAACTAGTTACCACCAATCTACGCAAAGCTGAGAAATGTATGTAGAATGTTGAGTGAAAGTTGTGTGATTTGGGCACCACACCAAATTTTAAATTTTATTCAATGAAGAAACGTTTAAAAACGCGTCTAAACATGACATGTAAAGATTTCTTCAGCAAAATATTTTACCAGCTTTCACACATTGAGATAGACTAACGAATAAACAGTCACGAAAATGACAGTAGACCAAAAATAACAGATATTTGAGAGAAACCAAAAGGAGTTCCCTCCCGACCGCATAACGTCTTCCCTTCCCCCGGGTACAAACAAGATTCCAGTGAAGCCTCTCTAACGAGTCCCATCCTAGCATAACAAACTCACTTCTTACATATTCTTCCTTTTTCTAAGCATTAGGCTACATTTTTCGTTCGGATATCATACATAAAACAAACTAAGAACTATACTTACAAGAAATGAAAATACTGTAGTATATTAGATGTAAAAATATAAACTTTTTTTTCTGTAATTTTAGTTATTGACTTACAACTGTAATAAAGAATAAAGTAAATTTGCACATAGGTAATTCTCAGGAAAAGGGCAATTTCGTTATATCAGCTCTTTAAGATTGTTAGTCCTTATTTTTCAAAGATAATTTTCTATGTATCATCAGGGTTTCTCTTCGATCACCTTTTCGGGGGATTTATATTAATTATTTAAGGAATATTTCTTTATCAATAAAATGGACAACATCCGCCCCATGAATGTATTCATAGTAATAAGCCTACTCGAGCGATCGTAATGAAGATTAATCCATTGATAACAATAGTGTTTATTTATATTATATATGAGCTCTGAGAACATTGCATGCAAAATACATGTACGTCCTGGGATAAAATGAAAAAATCCATATCATTTAACTGATCAAACGATGAATTTTAAAGTAATTTAGTCTTGGAACTCTCCTGTCTTGTCTAACCTTTCTTTAATAGTCTCTAGGCTAGCGTTTCAAGAAAGAACATCATACTGGTGGAAATCTTATCAACATGCTGTAATGACTCCCTTTTTAAACTTTGAATTTTTTTTTTAATATATAATAATACTTTTTATTTATTGATAGATTCTGTCTCACAGTTGTGGGCAATAGGTAATAGTGATGAATGATCTCATACATACTAAAATAAAATAAAATCAATTTTAAAAAAACTCTCTTAGAATATATACAAACAAAAGAATAAACAAAATGAACATAATCAAACTATCTGTAAGAAAAATAAATAAATAAAATAACATAATGATAAAAATATAGTCTCTAGTCACATTTACCAAAATTTGTATTTAAATGTCCCTTCTATTACCATTGTGTTCTAGTTATGAGACTTAAGTGTGATTTGTCAGTTCCGTTGGTCTATTTTTATCAGCCCTATGGAGCTAGTGTCCATTTTTATTAATCATTTCCTATCATAATCAGCCACTATCTGACATACTACTATCTAAGACTAGCTAAATTAATGCATTATATACTATTACTTTCATTTAATTGAATTGATGTTACCACCTTAAGTTTAAGGTCATTTCTAGCAGGATACCAAAATAGATATGAATCTTATTATGTTACCTACAACTTCATTAATTTATAAGATTTAATTTTGGACTCAAAAGTTTATTCTGGCCTCAAAATATTATTTTCTTCCTTAATCATTTGTCAGAGGTTATATGGATTAAAAAAAATGGAACTTTAACACCTCATGATCATGAAACTTATCACTCACTATAAATTCCCGATTTCCTGAAAATCTCTTCTTTTTTTAAAAATATTTTAATGGCATTCGAATTTTTCATACAGCCAATTATAAATTATTTTATTTGTATTCCCATTATTTTCACCATGGCTGGGGGTCAAAGTTTTTCTTATTTATAGATCTCAGAATGGCAAAACTGTGTCCAATCACTGAGCTAATGAAAATCACTTATACAGAAGAATATATGATTATTTTATAAATATTAACATTTTACATGGAAAACGTTCTATCGATTCAGAAGATTCTTTTTCCAAAGTTAGTATCTACTTTGATAATACAAAGATTTATCCTTTCGCAACTCTACTTAATGAATTTAGAGTAGCCTTTTTAGTGATTCCTGAGACAAGATAAGACGGAATGGCGGAACGGAGCGCCAGCTATAATGAATGCGCATGTCAACCTATTTCCAGCATCACCCTGAGTGGTCTCATCCGACTTGCTGATGCATCCCGATTTCCTTTGCCAAATGTATCCTCCATTTCAGTCGAGCCATCTTGCCAATATCCATGATTAGGCGGAACATCTCGTCCATTAGACCTAAAATGCATCCTTCCATCTTTTTTGTTTTATTGGGGTAAAAACAATGTTTTCCAATCAATTTAATCATCAGAAAACGTTTTCTAAGTATATAACCCTCACTGTTTCAATTAGGCGTGTAAGCAGTTTTCTGTACTTCATGATTTAAGGTAAAATTACATTAATTTTTTTTAAATTTGATTTTTCGTTTAAGATACATGTGAGTTAAGAAAAATTATTTTGCATGTATATGATAAGACGTTGATAAACTGACGCTAAATCATTTTTACACTAAGAAATAATTTCACAGAAGACAAAGGAAAAACAATGTATGGAATATGATAGGAGATCAGGATGTGATATTTCAGAAGTGATATTTTCGACTTTAAGCAAATGAGGACCAGTAGTTTCCATGATATAGATGTTACACGAAAAACATATTAGTACATGCTAAGTTAAAGCATAACATAGAATTTGATGAATTTTAAATGGGACTCCTTACGTGCTGACGTGCACATTACCTAAAAATTTCATCAAAATTGAAATAATGCTATGTGAAGGTCGGTGTGTAAAGGTTTGTTGTTCCACATCACTCTAGAGCTAGATTTGACAATTATGACAATTGAGGTAAAAAGTAGAAATTGAGGTTGTTTACATAGCGATTAAAGCAACGACCAACAGAGATGAAAATACCGTAATCTTCAGCGATCCCAAGCCGCTATAAAGACATTATCTACACCAGGGGTTGTAGTTTCATACATTGAAGAAAAGTGTAGACACTTGTCAGCTATTCTCAGAAAGAGAAGAAGGATGATAGCTCTGCAATAGATATGAGGTAATGATAGTATACATGGCAATTAACAAGCTGACAAGTAAGCTAAGATTTGTTGTGTATGAAATCAGCTTCTTCGACAACTATCTTATAGAATAGAAAAATCTTATAGGACGAACATCAGACACAACGTCCAAGCGGAAGGTAAGAAGTTGGAGAATCTATTGAATGAGGATGAACGATCCTAGGCAATCTTATTAGAGATGAGGGAGTGACTTGTTTCCGGCTAATGATAGGACATGATCTTTTCCCAAAAATACTCCCTCTTTGTAAAATGGGGACATCGATGAGGATGATATTTTGACTCGAATAAGAAAAACGAATACATACCAAGGTGTAAATGAAACGTATACAAAATGCAATTTATATTTAGCTGAGAGAGAAAGTTACTTACTTTGGAAAGAAAAAAAACAAAAAACCAACGATGGGATTAATGTAACATAACAACCTTTTACCAAACTTCTAAATCCTACATATTTTAATTCAATTCTCGTATAATCTATCAATAGCAAAAAAGTAATTTACGTTAATTTAGTAAAATATTAAAATCATTTATCAACGATAAAAAAATAATTCATATTAACCTAACAAAATATAAAAAGAATTGCTAATATCTTTATCTTGAATATTTATTGATAATTTTCAAACAGATGTAACCACTGAATTTGTTATGAATTCCATAACGTCTTAATAAATAGGACCCTGAAATGTACAGGGATGTGTAACTTCAAACAAATAAGTCAACTTTTTCTCAAGGGGATATTTCATCCTGGATTAAAGAATAAGTCGGTTAAATATTCATGGATTTTAGTTAGTAACAAACTTCTGAACTTGCGAAGTTCTTTAATCTTTAAAGTAGTAGAAATCTTCTGAATAAAGAAAATTCAAATAGGAAAAGAAACCAAGTATTGCCACAGAATAATAACCTCTTTTATCATTATGGTAATTTTAATTCTATTTTTTTTTTTACTTTTAGCATAATAATTATGAAACTGATCTTTTGTCTGGATAGAAAAAAAAACCTAATTAAACATAATAAATTTTTGGATGACTTTTATGTGCTTTTGACAATTGAGCAGTAAGCATTTGACAGTAAGATAGTGAAGAATGAAGGCGAACTATTTGTGTTCCCCACTTACCTCGATAGTCGAGTGTGTTAGTTGATGAGGTTAAACCCTTCACAATGCTGCCTTCCCAAGAGCTGAATAAACTTAATATATAGGGCGTTGTAAATGGATCAACTCTTATTGTGCAGGGTTTCCTTGTGCAGTCCTAAATATTTTTCAATATTGTTATGATGATGATAGTTACATTTCAGAAATCAATAAACTTTGTCCATGTATATAAAAGTTTTAATTAAATTTTTCAATCTCACTGTTCTTAGGGTCACATTTATTGGTTTTAATTATTTTCTTGTCTATTTGTTTTGTTTTTATACTGTCCAAACCAAAATTTTGTGATATCTTTGTCATAAAAGTGTAACAGTTCAGTGCTGGCCAATGAGTGTGAATTCATTAACTCAAGCAAAAAAGCACGACTCTAGTTCTAACCGTTTTAGTTGTAACATTTGGTATAATTGTATGATTATTATAAAAGTAATATACGTTTACAGTGATGTCTATAGTTTCATGTCTTTTTTTTTAGT
>NW_027110846.1:263774-271691 GCF_000696795.3 Halyomorpha halys
AGAGAGAGAGAGATCCAGAAGTTGTAACTAAATTAATATGAAAATTAAAAACGTAATGTACTAATAAAATGACAGTAAAACGATTTATTAAAGTCAATTAAAAAAGCAACTTAAAATATTGTAAAAATCCTAAACATACAATTATTACGATATTAACAAGAATACGAAATCACATAATATCCAACTGTACAATTCTGCAATTATTATTTAACTATAGAATATTAAAAACAGAACTATTTGGTTTATAAATTTTCACGAGTACACTATATTTTATATTGTATATATGTTCATGTTGTATGCATCATGTTTTATTATGTTTATTACTGTTACATAATGATATTGGATCCGTTTTTGAGAAAATAGAAAAAAAAAATCGATTCTGTAAAGTGGTACTTCGGACAGTCAATTTTATTAAAAACGTTGCTGTCACAACTTTGAGTCGATATCTCAAATTTTAAATTATTCACAATACAGTTCCTTATTCTATTTTCCCTGTGTAAGTATGTAAATGAAAGTTAAAAAGAAGTAAAGAATCTCCCCCACAAGGGTGAATCGGTTCAGTTTACACTTTAAATCGTTACATTTTTAAGATAAATTTGTATTCTGTTTATTTGCCGAAAAATAATTTTTCCTGATTTTTTTTTCTATTATTTACTAAATAATTAAAAAAAAATTAATAAAAATGAGTAAAAAAGAATCACCCCGCAAAGGAACAAATGGTTCAGAAAAAATAATCGAACTTTCTTTCTCTAATGAACAATGAATTGGGGGAGGTAGGGGGAATTGTATTCTAATTTAAAGGTAAATATTACCCCAAAATTTCACCTTGTTTTAACAAAAATATACAACAAAATTATCTCTAGAAGAGAAGAGTAATACTGCGACTGGTGAATGAATTCCTGAATTTCAACTTAATTAACATGTCTTAGATAGGACGTAATGGTTTAGATTGGGATTAAAGCGCCGTTTTTGTCCTGCCACGCTAAGCACGCCAGGCCTTTCAGTTATGCGGGCTTAGCTCCTCTCCCGTAATGTAGGCTCTTCCTCCACTGTCTTTTCCAAGATTTATTTTCCTCCCCTAATAAAACAAAATGGAAAACATGTTCTTAATTTTTAACGAATAAAAACAATTTTACGTTATAAATTTGTAAAACTATACTTGTAGCAATTGAATTAGGTCATGTTTAGTTAAGTTTTAACTTTTCATAATATTTCTAATTACAATTTTTTTTTAAATTTCTTAAGTGATTTAAATAAACATGATTCTGAATACGTATTTCGATCTATTTCTTAATTTACATATCTTAGGTTTGTCTATCAAAGTCAAACAAAAACATTAAATAAAAAATTCTGCTCTACTTAACGATAGCTCTACCGTTGAGATTGTTCTTCATTTACGACTAACTAAAGAGTGATTCTCAAACAAAGAACAATTTTCAAGTCACTCTCGAATTATATGGTTTCAAAGCTTGTTTTCAGGAGACTACATTATACATTCATGTTGTTAATAGTGCGATCTCGGGAAACGTTTGTTTCTTCTAGACATGATCAAATGATTAGAATTCTATGTAATCAATCGTAATCGTAAATAATTGATTAGGCATTTGATCTTCCAGCGAACAGCCCTGAAGAAGGCTAGAAACTCTAGCCGAAACGTTGGCACATTAAAATAAGTTAATCGTACTTATTTGTGTTTTTCATTGACCCCAACCATCTTCTCCTCATTCATCATCCACGGTCAACTATCTCTCATAATTATAAATTGATATTCGTTTTTCGCATCTCTGCAAACCCTTAAATAGGAATTTTCATGAATAAAAAATGAACACTTTTCTCTTTAAAATTTTCGCCAAGAACATTTAAAAATCTCCTCAAAGAGTCAAAATAATCAAATCTCGCAAAATGGCCTATGTGTTTTTAGGTTTATTTGTTTTTGTTTTTTTACCCTGTCAATTTTTCTATATATGAGCAAAAGGCGGTGTGGTTTATTAACAAGTAACCAATCTATTCTAACCAGAGTAGGGGCCAAGTTTTTATTTTTGGGAAGGGGGGTTGCAATTTGGTCTGTGTATTTGTGTGTGATTACTTTTATGTGACTAACTGGTACTGAAAGTACCAGTTTATATTATCATCGATTTTTGTTTGCCATTCTCTCAGAAACGGTTACACGTCTTTTTTCGCTAAATTTGTCATATCAATGCCCTACTGATTCTTCTTGAATATCAGCTAGGTCTTATCCTTATAGAACTGATGTGCAAAGCTTAAGTACACTGAAAATTTTAAGTACCTTTAATTTTACTGATTTTAAAAACTTATCCATTTCTCATTCTTAATATTAATAAATAAAGAAATAATTCTATTATTAACTAAAGTAGAAAATAAATGGTTTCGTTTTTTCATGGTTGTTATGGCCAGATTTAACTTAAATTATGTGTATATTAATTATATAGTAAGGGGAAATCATTGCTATCCTGAGCTAAGAAATAGCTAAAGTGTATACCCTTTTTTATTATTGGTGAGAATTTTTTTATTAAAAGATGTAAAGAGCTAATAATGAAGGATACCATTACCTGAAGGTGTAGAGAAATTCCGAATTATTGTTAAATGAAATAAAGATGTTTTTATGAAATAATCCGTAGAAATTATACATCATCTTATAATCCAAATATAGAATAAATAAATAATGGTTTCGAAAGCTGCGAGGATTAATTAAGTCTTTAAATTCAAAAGGAGCTTAATTCCAATCGATAAAATAGTTTTTGAACAAAGGTTTGATTATTTAAAATGAATAATATTTTTTTTAATTGTTGAGATGAGAAAACTTCCAAGATGAATATAATCTCTTAAAAAAACTTCCAAGAATGAATCTATTCTATATTTATTATTCTGCTACGTTTCGGGACGATTATCTCATATTCATGCACCTTCACAATCCTAAAAACAAGTTATTTTCATCAAAACTTTTCTTCTATGTCATATATGTGTATTTGTAAATCTTGGAATTAAATTTTCCCCATATTTGCCATATTTTCAATTTCCCTATTGAAATCATGTCATCTATATAATCATAGTTGAAAATTGTTTTACACTGCATTATTTAATTTATTTTTGGGCAGCCCGTCGCTCAGTGGTTAAGACACAGTCTTACCAATTTGATGTCTATTGGCGGTGCCAGTTCGAATCCGGCCTGGAGCGTTGACTTTTTTGATTGAGTGGTGGTCCCACAAAATGAAGAACTTTGACCCCTAACCATGGTTAGGCAATATAGGACTACAATGGGAGTCTTGGCGGAAAAAGAAAAGAAAAATTATTTTCCTTCACTATTGGCGCATTTAACTACCTCTGTAGCACAAACCAATGCTCTATATTGGACTATATCAACAAGTCCGGTATGCTGTTTTGTCTCCCTATTTTGCGAAATTTGTAACACTATAGTGTAATTTAAATGAAAATCAATCATTGGACTATTTTATTTTCGCTTATTTTACCTGATTTTTATGTTTATGTGGCTAATCTATTTATAACATCCCCGTAGTGTGAATTTAAATGTTTTGTGTCTGTTTTATAGTTTACTGTGTCTTTAATATTTTTGGTTATTCCTTCTGCTTTTAGTGTTTTATCTTATATCTATTATTGTAATATTTTCGAAATTGCCATTATGGTTTCATGTTATGCTGTAGTAAGCCAGTTTAGTGCAATTTATATTTTTGACATTTTTACAGTGATATGAAGAAAATCCTGAATAATTATTACTATTTTTCACATTTCTTACAGAAACTTGTATACAACTAGAGAGAGAGAGAGAAATACTTTATTTATTCATCTATGCTGCCTAAATACATTAGATTGCCATCTCACACAGCATACTTATCAATCCGTAATCGGACATATTTACATTACACATACATGGTATAATCATAAAAAAAGATATACAATAATAGGATATAATAAACAATTTTTTCACCCCTACAGTTTCCTTTTACAATCAATTTTGGTCTGTACAACCAATACAAATGTTTCACTCACTCCCATTTTTCCCTCTCATTTCTGCTCAATTATTCAATTCACCCGATCAACAGATAACCAGAACCAATTCACTTTATTAAACGTATTTTACTTATTCTGTTTCTTTCCTTCGGTAATTTCACCTGCCAATACAGAGGGGACTATAAAACTCTACCCGATTCTATCTAATGCCCTAAGCCATTAGTTGCATCTGCCCATCTCTACTTCCTTTACTAGATGATCTCTTCTCATCACCAGTCGTTACTTATGATGGAGTTTCTTTCGTGGATCAATAAAAAAATACTGAAGTAATCCCTTTGATGAAAAAAAATATTAATTTTATATTTTGCATATTCATGTTTATAACATACAATATTTATAAAATGTATTACCTTAATATTACATGTTCATTACTAGATGAGTTTGCATTCATTTAATGATTAGTAGTGAAAACTCTTCTATATTGAATTTCTTTATTTGAATATATTATAAACAACGTATATGTAATTGTATGTTACTATTAATATTTATATGTTAACCTATTAATACTAATAGAAAATTCTTGCACAATCTTCGATTTATGCTAAATCATGACAAAGTTGCAAAGTACCTGATGATGGGTTGATGCCCCCGAAATATTAGTTAAGATATACTAAAATAAAGTAATTTAATAATGGAGATTTGTTTTTTACTATAACTCATTAAATAAATGCCAACTCATCCAGTAATGAACCTATAATATTAAGAAGACAAAAAATATGGATTGAGTAAATACCGTATAGATAATATTAACAGAAAATTCTTTCTCAATCTTAGATTTATGCTACAACATAGCAATATAGCAAAGTACCTGATGAATGGGCGAGGACCCTGAAAAGTTGTTTATGATATGTTAATATTTTTAAAAAAAAAGACTTTTACACTACAGCTCATTTTTTTTTAACCGAAAATAATTGACAAAGCGTAATTCCTATATAAATATACTACATAGTACTTTTATTAATTGTGATTCAGCAGTTATGGCGTACAAGAACCATTAAACTTTGATATTTAAATGGAGATTAGGAAATAATTCCAACAGTTTAGTAGGTTCAACAATTAAGGTTTTAGTATTAAATGTATTGAAGTATGTTAATAAAACTGGCTTACGTTTTTTTTTCTTCTTATCTTTAAACGGTCTCCTGATTTACTGGAAGGAAGTGTGTTGAAATTTACAGAAACAAAGAATGCTTGAAGTTCCTCAAAACACAAAAGGGTCATCTTTGCTTTGATATTTTAGAAAGTGACTCATTAGAAACACTCTCAGTTAAGGCTAAAAACAAACCAGAGATTTTCAAAATCATAACAATTAAATGAAAATATGTACTTCAACAACCCATGAAGGGGTTCAGTACTTGGGAGGAAGTACTGTTTCTTGAACAATGGTTGAGCAAGGTTTTTTTTCAAGGTCACGCTCCCACTTTATAGAGGCCGGATGGGTCCCAGAAGGGCACCCAAAGGTGACAGTAACAGAATTAATAACCTGCCTCAGCCGGATTCGTACCCAGATCCTTGAATTTAATAATACAGAACCTTATTCACTTAGCCGTGCCGCTCCCCTAGAAAAATTAAAGCACTCAATCCAAACATTCAATATACTTTGAACAGATTACTAAACTAAATATTCTTTCTTACTGGAAATAAATATCATACGATAAAACAATATCCAGGATGGAGCAGCAACTCAAGTATAAAATAAATCTGAGTCAAACAGCTCAAGTGTTTAAAAATATATAGAAAGTTTCTTCATATTTCATAAATATTGGGCCTATTTTTTTTTATGAAATTAGTATTTATTATGTAAATATTTAGTCAATTTCTTTTTCGTATTGGAGTTCTTTTCTGATCTATGGAAAGGAAAAATTAAATAACTTATCAGTAAATTTTAACATGTTTTACAAACGACACAAACTCAAACCCAATGAGCCTTATTTGTCGTAAAAAAAAAAAAGTGTATCATTTTACTAAGGGCTTATTAACCATAGTAAAATAATTCAAACTAAATTACTTACAATTTTTTACACGAACATAATCGATAAGATGAAGAAGTAATTTATTCATCAAATGTCTGATTCTATTTTTGGAAAGTTTACTGAGAGTTAGCGTATATATTTAAAAAATATTAAATTAAAACCATCTAAACGACAAAAATTAACAAATTAAAGGAACAAAGTTTAACATAAATTGAATAATAATATCAAATATGTATAAAGAAATTAACACAGTGGCGTTATTAGTGCTCCAACGCATCGCTAAAAAAATTATATCATTTTAAAAATATTTAATGATATTAATTACGTTATGATTAGGAAAATAAAAAAATAGAGATTCTCTTTATTATTTAATGTACTTCATTATCATCGTTATATACTTAAATCAACATTTAGTCTCGTTACTGATCTGTCCTATATCTTAACATTTCATAGAAACTCAGTTTTCGAAATGGTCAGTTATCATTGCTTCATTTTTGTATAACCTTGAAGTGTTTGATATTACGTGAAAAAAAATCAACAGTTCTTCTATTTCCGGCTATTTCTCTATATCTTATTTTCTTCTGATAATTTCTAAAATTTAAATAAATTAACCACAATCTACGTCAATCTAGATATAGTTCAGGATTATATACTTAATACGTTGTATCTCTTCCTAATTAATTCGAGATTACATTTTAAATATATAGTAATATCATAAGTGAAGAACTGGAAAAATGGAAGATTTCTTGAAATTAATTATGGATTGGTCCCTCCTGAATCGCCAACAAGTTTGACTACTTGTTTCAGTATTCATGAAGCATTGAACCCTTACCTGAGTCCTGGGTAGCTTACTAATTCTATTTGAATATATTTCCTTCTAATTGTAATATTAATTCGTCAATAATGTAACCTGGCCAGATTGTAAAATAGCAACGGTCCTATTTAAGAAATAAAATCATACACTGTAGATGAATTACTTGTTTCAAAAAGTTAAATACCAATAACCAATTGCAGAATCATTTACGAAAATTTGTGAAAGCTTCATTTGAACAATGACAGTCAAATGATCTTTTTACAGCTGTTGACAGATATACAATTGACTTAATCATATTTGACACATTTTGGGAGATCAGTGTATATTGGATCAGTTTTTTTCCATCCTTCAGTGCGTGCGAAGCAACGAAAATGTTTACGTCATAATAGAGCATCTATTAGTTTTAGCTTGAAGATACTTTAGTTATTTAAAAATAAAAAAAATCAGATTTTGAATAAAAAAAATATTCATAATAAATAATAAATTAATGTAATTGTAATAATTATAATTGATTACGTAATAAAACAATAAATCATAAGACAGAATAGATTTAAGAAAAAAAATTAATGCAGTCTCTCTGCTTAAATCAATTTACATCATCTTCAATGATTAATAGTACAATGATATAACATTATCTTTTAAGGTATATTTAGCTTAAAGCTTGCATTTATTATAAGCGAAATAGATTACAGAACATAAAACAACTAACGATTATGAGTGAACATATATAATATATGTAGATTCATAAATAGAGTGAAGAAAATATATGAAGTACTGTAAGGAAAAATTATTTTTCTGACAAAAACACACCAATCACCAATTGTCACACAACTGAGGGATTTAGAGTTACCCAAGTCAGCTAGACTGGATTTCCCCAGAGCAGACGACTTTGAAAGAAAATTTGATTCTGTGTCAGCATAAATGACACAGAATCAAATTTTCACTGGGAACATCTTTTTTCTTTTTAAGGTGGTCGAAGGTACATTGCGGCCCAAGGCACACATATCTTCTCTATAGTCTTTATGATAATAACTTATGGTAGTGATGCTTTTATCTAGGAGTTGTTATCAATATTACATTGACAAT
>NW_027110846.1:278246-310854 GCF_000696795.3 Halyomorpha halys
GATAATTCCCTAAAAATGTATTGGATAGATTAAACTAATCTCGAAGATATTGGAACTCCATTCCGCTTCAAAGACATGCCTATCTTCCATCAGTAAATAGTGTGCTCTATTCAAGGCCTGTTGTGCTGAAGAAAAGTGAGATTTATGTTGGTGTGACATTCGCTATTGACTTGGTTTAAGAAAAGGTCCTAAAAGCGGGTGACAGTGTCCGTGAAAAATGTGCCAACAAGCGGAAAGAAGGCCATTTCCCTTCAATCATCCAGTAACTGGTTTATCGATCCCAGGTCATGCAGTTCTTCTGGGGCCGGGGTTCCGCGGTCTGTGGGCGACGCTTCGCTCTGATGGTTTTCTGCGGCCTTCGTGGCAGGTTCAGGGTGGTACAGGAGGAAATTCAGGAGGAATTAACATCTGAGTCCTGTGAGCTGAAAGATTCAAAAAATTAATTCGAATATTTTTTTTTTCTCGAATATTTATATGTATTCTCATGGATTTCCTATTCAATTCTAACAATTTTAGGTATGTTTTTAATTCATACTATCCCCATTTTGAACTCCATATGGAAGATTTAGTGTAATAATTAGATGATTAATTGATAGATATTATTAAAAAAGTGTGTTTAGACAATGGCAATAACACAGTTCTATGTATTAATCTTTAATTTACTAATTCTGCCTCTCGTTTATATCACTCCTAATATTGTTTTAAAGTTTGATCCTGATGCTTGCGTAGATTCATCTGAAGATCTACTCAACCTACGGTGGCTTCTCCGTATCTGTAGGGCGTTGATCTACATTGGTTCGCTCTTACCCACATCTCTTCTTCGGTACATATGGGCGCTGTTTGGCTATGTGTCCCCCCCCCAAAAAAAAAAGAGATTATTACAGAATAAATAAAAAAATAATTGAGAGATAAAGACAATAAGAGATATTAAAGATTATTTTCAAAACTGGGGAGGTCAAATAATATCAGTTTTAATTTATCCCAGTCATTTCCATACCTTGTATTTTATATTCGCTGCATCCTTTCTAAAAATCTGTCATGTTTGACATTGCCTGCTTCATTTTGATAAAATATAACATCATATAATAATAAACTGACTACAACATCTCACTGATGCATCTGTCTTTCTGAATCCTAATATTTTTATTTTTAATGTAGAAAAATAATTGTGTCAAAACTAGAGGGAAAAGTCCAATAAGACCCATGACTTTCTGGCCCACAGTGTAAATAGCACCTTACTTATTCCTGTCGAACAGATCCCTTACTTAGGACTACATCTGTGCGAACGACTGACTCGTACAATCCTCAAACAAGACTGAAAAAACAGGAAATTGCTAGTCGATCACGACTTTATAACACTTAAAGTTGTCATATGTATAGACAAATGATAGGCATACTGAGTTGAGCATTGGAGCTCCACTAAACCATGGAATTCCTCTCGTATCCAATCCTTACAGTCCAAAATCCTTCCTAAAATCCTTAATGTTCCTTACTTTTTAACAAATCAAGTCATCCATCAGAAACTGAAAGTTCCATATGTTGCCAATTTTGCCAGAACCAGATACCAATCCTTCCATAACAAACTTCCCAACCACCCAAACCACCTTAACCTGGCTTCTCCTTCATCACCTAATAACCCTCCTAGGTGTCTGAAAATAATATGGCCTTGATTTCTTCTCTAGAAATGTTATTGAAGTTCTATCATTGAGTAGATCCTCCATATATTTGTATCATGTCATTTTATCGCTAACAGTAAACTTACTTGTATATATGTCTATACACTTGTATATAATTATAAATAAATTATAAAAAAAAAAAAAATTGAAAATAATAACCTGGTTAGGTAATTTTAAGCAGAAACACAAAAGAGATGTTCTAATTTCGAAGTTGCATCATCTTAATTTGATGATTATGCTTTTAGGTAAATACCTTCAAGCACCTAATTAAAGCACACTTTTTTCTTTTTGAGATCTCTATATTCAGTTTGAAAACTTATTTCTTAATTCTCGTTTAAGTTTCATCTCCAAGATTTTTTCTTAAAAAATTATTATTGAAATCAAATAGACTTTATTTTTTAGAATTTTTTAAAGAAAAACAACTAGGGAGTACGAGTACTCGTATCTACAAATGAAAGGAACTAAAACAGTTCTTGTCATTTATAACAGAGGATGTTGCGAAAACTGTAGTAATAATATGTATTCGTGAATTTTAAATAATACAAATTTCGTAAACTCATATTGAAAATTTAATTTCAGAATATTAATTTTTTTTAAAATGATGTTTGGAACCATTGCGAAAATACAAATCGAAATTCATAAGAATCAGTAATTAAAGAACAATGCCTGATCTAGATGATTTGTAAAAGCTTTTTTTTTATAAGGTTTCTTATTTAAATAGAATAAAAATTAATATTTCTGTTAAAGGTAAAACAACAAAAAAAAAAGGGATAAGTGAATTAGGTTTGTTTTGTTTTTAAAAGAGGGCTCTAATTTATAATCTTAAGAATTTTAAAAATTATCTTTGCTATATTAAATTGAAGAGAACGACGGGTGACAGAGGAATAAGTTGAAGTTACTTTTGGAGAAGTAATTTAAAAAAAAAAATTTATTGTGAGCTCTAAAATAAAGTCAATTTCGAAAGTTCTCTCCACTTGTACTTTAACAAGAGCTATATAGTTAGCATATAGAATCAGCGGGCCTAACATTACTGTCTTTGTATTTACATTTTTTTTTAAGCCGACCTGCCAGAGCTTTTTTTCTTTCATTTAACCCCGCTGGGGTTAGAAACATCCAATTAATAACTAAGCTTTATTATAGTGAGAGAGATTTGGCTGAATATTTTTTGGGTCAAATTTAATAAATAGGATGCAGTTTCAACACCTCTAACCTCAACAATATTGGGAATTTAGATATGAGTTCCGCTGTTATAACAGAAACAAATAACCTATCTTTTTGGATTTTACATATAATCTACCTAGTTTTAGAATTTCCAATGGAAAGGGGAACTTTATTTTATGGATTCTTAGTCCATTCATAGGCCTTGGTGTTCCTTCCTTTGTCACAAATCAAGTCATCCATCAGGACCTCAATCTCAATCCTGTCATGATAAACTTTGTAACCACCCAAACCCACTTGTTTCTAATCTTGCTTCTCCTTCATTACCTGATAATCCTCCTAGGCATCTGAAAAGAAATGATATTGGAGGGTAGGTTCACCACATGTCTGTATTTTAGTACAACTAACATCAAATTCACTCACTGTATATATTATTAATACATACATACAATGTCAATAAATAAATTAAAATAAAAAAAAATACAAAGAAAATAAAAGTCTCTAAAACTGAATTTAGAATTTTTTTTTAATTTAGAAATATTTTACAGAACGAATAATTCTGAATCAAATACGGCTGCAGACTCCTTATTACCAACCCATACCATATTATGGTTTGAGGTCCTCTAAGTCCATATAATACCCCTAAAATGGAGTGAGTGGTTTTTTTTTTTTTTTTTACGAGGCTAGGTGGAAATCTTCAAAAGACACGGGTAGGCCCGTACCTATCCGTGTGTGGGCTTTTTGCCTACTAAAACCAACCTCTCTACAACTGTTTCTCACCCCCCACAGGACCACCGTTACGCATTACATCATGGGGGTGAATGGCTGAGTACCGCCACATTGTTTTAGGCTATCTCCTTGTTCGCCTATCTTTCTTCTCATTTCTTAACTTTTGCATCACCTGTGCAGCGAATCGTTGGCCTGCCATCCAATAATTGTGGTTAAGCAGCATAATGTTGACGATATTATCTGCTGTCGGGTCTGAGCCACAAACGCGTCGGAGCTCACTCCTTTCTTCGTGAAAGCGGGGACAGAAGAAGAAAACGTGTTCTGCAGTCTCTGCCATTCCTGGGCACAATGGACATTCTCCAGTCTCATCGAGCTTAAACCTATACTGATAGGTACTAAACCAATCATGCCCTGTGATATACTGGGTGATATAATAATCTACCTCCCCGTGGTACCCAACGCATCCTTCCATATAGCTGCTGCGTAGACCAGAATGGACGGGACCACACTGGATATAAACAGAGTGTGTGTGTGTGTGTGTGAGAGAGAGAGAGAGGGAAAGAGAGAGAAGTCTAGATCAAAAAAGTGCAACTTTAAAGAATCACAAATAGTGAATCTTTCTCTAAAGTACCTTTATTTTTTATTATTTAACGTATAAATATAAAAACATCTTCCAATGTATAAACAATTCAAAAATACAAAATATTACAGACTTTGATACATAATTAAAGGAGAGAAAAATTGAGACAGAAGTCCGAATAAACGAGACGACCCGACCTCTTCTATGCATATGGCTTCGTCATTTTTGGTTAAACAGACGAATTCTTGGCAGACAATGTTTATAGTAATTTTGAAGTTTTGTGATGCCCGCACCACACCATATTTTTGTCACAATAACTTTTTAATATTGAAGTATATGGTTATGCTTGCCTCATAATATAAGTATCCATCAGTTTGCTCCTTAGAAAGCAACCACTTCTGTGCATTACCTGTCCTTCTAGAATTTCAAAGCAACCTTTCTTTGTATTTACGAACAGGAGAAAGGACCTTTTATCGTCTACCCCTATTTCACTGTAATGTAATTCCATTTACCATTGAGGATATTCCCTGTTTCTAGACAAAGAACCCGAACCTCAGATAACCCAGTAACAGTCATTCTGTTGAAAAAGGTAACATGTTCGTTCAACTTTGAGGCCAAACAGGATTAATCAATGGAGTGCCTTTGCTAGTAGTTCTCAACTGGGGTTCTTCCATTCCCATCTGAAACATCTCATGCGTTCAATGAACTTTTTATTCATTCCCTTATCCTCATTGAACATTCAATTACATAAAGTCCAAAGGAACTCACAAAAGATTCATATAGGCCGAGAATAAACATAATATAAGGAATAAATATATATCCAATGAAGATTTTCCATCCTTTAGGTGTAATAACAATAATAAAGAGATAGGAAATCTTAATATATAGCTTAGATATAAAAAAAAAAATTGTAACATTATATATATATATATAATTATAATTATGGTAGTATCGATCGCTTTTTCGGCCCTTATGAGCGATGGATTTTTAATGAGGTTTCTAAATTAAGGGAATTTCACAGAGAAGTAACGAATCTTATTTTTGAATATTAAATTCTTACTGCAACTTTAATAATAATAGTTGCTAAAAAAATCTGGTCGGTGATCGTATCAACAACTTTCATCCCCCCCCTACTCTGAGTTGAAATTCATCCTCGCTCGCTTGAAAAAAGATATTTTTATATTTTTTTATGGCGGCAATACTTCCTTGTTCTAATTTTCCATGTGATTCGATCATTTAACAAATCGAGTAACTCCAATTTCATCTGGTTTCAAAACAGTGCAATCTGTCGTTTAACATTGTGTCAACATCAAATTTTAAGTTTTAATATGTTAAATTGTTATGTAGACCATCACCTTGGAATCACTCTTTAATATCAACGTAATTCTCTTCAGAAAACAAATTTCCTTAAGACTCTTTAAAAAAGTAGGTGATGCCAAAAATGGCAATTTATAAAACATTTCAGTTACCATGTTTTACGAACAAACGCCTCATTCATTGATATAAAATTTTAACATTTTTTATTTCAAAAAGTGAGGCAGAGATATACAAATATAACCGCGGCGTAAGATTTATATTGTAATCTTAACCATTCAATGATAATTTTTTATAGAATTAACATTGAAAATATTATGAGTGATTTTATGGATTTATCATATCAACTAAAAGATTCATATATTGGTTAAGTGAAATAAAAAAAAGCTCATATTTTTAATAACTATGCTGACGAAAAAATATATCTGACTTATGAATCATACTGACACATTTCGCATGCGCCCTATCACTCCTTTTTAGAAACTACATTTTATTTACAGAATTAAATATTATTATTTCTAAAATATTTGGCTTTTTAACGATATATTACATGTCTATCTACATTCCTACTTCTTTTTCCGGAGTAGCAATTTCAACCTGAAAAATATTTTTCCTCTTACCCCCTTAAGTTTATTACTAAATTCTTGCAAGATTTTATTTTATTTTTTTCATGTATAACAACTTACGAAAATATGAAAAGGCTAATAACTTTAAACAAACTATATTAAAGGGACTTTACAGGAATATTTTTAGTATATTTGGCATTTAAACACTTTTAGATTATTTCAATAATAAGACCTATCTAGTAATTAATAACCCTAAATTTTACATAGATCCACCAAATTAGATCAAAATCGTTATAATTATTTTTGAGAAAATCGAAAAAATGTGAAAAAATTATTTTATAAAGTGGCACTTACTGTCAGTCGTTTTATCGAAAAATTCGGTATCACATCCCTGGAAAATACTCACCTTAATATGTAATTTTCGTCTTGTGAGACTTTAGCGAAGATATATATTTAAAAAGAGTAATCGGATTATAATGTTGTACCATTGGTATGTCATTTATCATCTACAGTATATCATCATCACACGACGGAAAAGAAAATGCGGATATAACATTATTATTTGTAATGTAGCGGTCATAAACTTAATAATGGAAGATTGTAAAAGACGCATCTTTATGCTTGCAAAAGTATATGAAATGTTTCATCAAGTAGAAGATGGTATGGTGAAACAAGAAATTTCACTTTGGCTATAATGTAACGGAGAATCGTAATGAGAGTGTATATGACTTTATTCCCAAAGTTTTTTAGTTTTCTATACAAGAAAATATATATTTTTATGAGCCATTAAAGGATGAAGAAGGCATCTGACATACAGCTTTAAGTAGAGCACATAAGGGCATTAAACCAAAGAGAGCAACGGGAAATTGTGTTAAATGTGGAGAAAGATATATTATTTTGAAATAACATTATTCTTTAAGCGAAGACTTTTATTTTTTAAAAAAATCAGTAATAAAAAAGAACAAATCTATAGAGATATGATTCTATACTTTTACCGTAACAGCGGAAACTAGTTTACACAAAGGTATGGTTGTCAAGGGCGCAGGATAGGGATCTCCAGAGAAAGGGAGACTTAGCCCTTTCTAGCATCTTCCCTGAGAAAATTGTAAAAATAAAAAAAAAAAATCATAAAAACTGAGTCGCATACCTTAAAATAGTTATAAAAATAACTATAATCTATATCAAAAATTAACTAAAACGAGATGTGTTTTATCTTGTATCTAGTTAATTAATTTATACCTCATAGGTAGTAGACTAGATGTAGAGCTTCCAGACACCAGGGCCCTGTTTTATGAAAGCTAACAGTATTAGTTCATAATACAAGTGTAGAAATTAGTGTGGTAATAATATTAATACTTATTTTTTTTTATAATAGGGATGACAATTGGTGATATTACAGGAATTAAAAAATACTAAAGTACAAGTTACTGTTGTACAAGTCTGTGTAATTGAATTAAGATAAACCTACAAGACTAATAGTATTACTTTGTACTTTATTATGAAACAGGGCCCTGCTTGTCACCCGCGACACAATTTTCATGCTCTGGCTATAATATAATTATAGCTAAGATGGCTCAGAATATGTTACTAATCACTTATATTTATATATAATATATCACTGAGATTTCGTGTTTCTATTAAAACAATTTGACCTCAAAATACTGAAATTAAAGTTGATAGATCTGTCCATTTGCATCTCTAAGGACATTTTTTGAACGAATTACACTACCAATTATTAAGCTTGATGTCTTAAATAACTGATTAATATTCAGTGAGTGTTTTGAAACAATGTGAGCTCAAAATTCTAAAAATATTTTAAATTATCCAGCGCTCCTAGTAACAGCCGAGCTACTATAGTCAGCACATATAACCGTCCGGTAACCTACCTCAACTATTCTCTAGCTACCTCGTTCTATTTATCACTTTTTCATTTCAGAGTAAATATTTCTAATTTGAAAATAAAGGAGCAAATCTGTAAGATTCATTTATTGTATTATTATTCTAATGAAAGCGACGATGACCGTGGTCAACAAAAATATTTCCTTACAAAATGCAAATATATGTATATAAAAAACTCCGACTAGGGTACAAACCCAATCTATCTACTTAAGCATATAAGTGGATGGTTTGTGATGTCTATAAATAATGAAACTTGGTATGGTAGTCGGGTGAATTCGGCTAAACGATACGGCTCTTTGCAAATAAATAACTTGAATATCACTATACAGAAAGCCTTGAATTTTTTCATACAGACAGAAAGAATGTGTATTATTGTGTTTTGAGTAGAGTCACGAGTATCATTCTAATGTGGAAGGCACCTACTACTGTACCGAGTTCCATAATTTATAGAGAACATCACTAACTATCCACTAATCTGTTCAAGTAGATAAGCAATAACATCCAGACTTATAACATATACGACATAACATATAGAACATAGAACGAATAGGGGTATTGGATTGGGTTATTATTTTTTTTTTATTGTCGTAAAGTTCTTAAAATATACTTAAGTACTCCTAGCATCTTAACTTTAATGATAATAAGATCTTTAAGTAAATATTGACATATTTTACTTTACAGGTTGCTAAACTGTTTTCGTACACTTGGACTATGGGAGAATTCCTCTGTAAGATGGTCCATTACATGCAAGGTGTCTCCGCCATTTGTTCGGTCCTCACGCTGACCGCAATGAGCATTGAGAGGTAACATTTATATATCATGCTTATTATTATATATTACAGATATCCTTTAACTGTGCTTTTTTACAAAACTTTTTATTCTGTTAGTTATTATAAGCGTTATTCGCATTAGACTAGTCAAAGTCTTGTCTTTTGACTTAAAGGTTGTTTCTAGATTATACAAATTATTATTTAGCTAGCTCTATTTTTTTTAAATATATTTTAAGTTAATTCAAAATTTCAATAACTCAAATATGTTAGTTTCTGCATTCCTATACGCCAAAATTTTCATAACAAAAAAAATCTATAATCAAAATAAATTAGTTTTTACAATGTATAATTAGTATTTTCAAAAAATTAAAGTTTGTAGCATCCCGAATGGTTGTAAATTCATCAAAAACGTTTGTCTCTGGGATATGATAAAAACGGGAGTTAAAGTATCTTAAGACAATTATTTTGAGAAATATTAATTTTTTAAGCTGTAAATATTTATATAAATATAAAAGGACGAAATAACTCATAATTTAGCAGCTTTACGCGTTTATTCAAAGGTTAATTTATTATGTTGAGTATTCCTATTCATACTCAAGCATGTTACGTTTTTCATATCGTTATTAGTTAATTTATATTTTTTCCAGCATCAACGACTAAAAACCCTGATATAGTTTTCAAAAGTAGAAAATAAAATATTTTTTGGTTATTTCTTCATATAAACTTATTGAATTTATTTTTTAAGTCGATTTTTCAGGTATGTTACACTCAAAGATGTTACATTTTCAGTACATTAAGTGACTTGTAAAATAGGCAAGGTTAGAGCTGGGTTCTGACTAACTTATTTATATAATAAATAACAGCTTTATGTTGAGAAATAGTTTTCGAAATAATGATTACTCATTAAATGATTATTTCATAAGATTGATAATTATTTCGTGTAGATTGCTTACAACTATGTCACTAATTGGGGTTGCCACTGTCAATGTCAAAGCAGCTAACTTGTTGTTACCGCTATGAAACTACTTTCATTTTAACGTTTAGTACACCGCATCTTCTGCAATGATTGTAACGAGGTGGCTTTGTACGTAAGGTTCTGGTATCAGTTTGAGAGGTGTGGAGGATTCTATATCAGAAGTCCTCAGCAATGCATGTTCATAGGTTAGGAGATATTCTTACAGAATGAGTTATACGGAAACTAGCCGTAAATCATCGCAAGATGGAAATTTCACTCCGTAATTACTAGCTTACGCGGTGGCACGTCCTACGGTAACATAATAGTACAAGAGCCCAAGAGGAGAAAAAGTTATCTCAGCCTAATTTTTGAGTACTTTAATGAAAACTATGTATAATTAATAGTCAAAAGGTAGTATATGTAGGGGGAATAAAAAATGGCGGCCATTTCAAAGCGATAAAAAAAACTAATCTTTCATTCGGAGCTCTATATCTTAAAAAGCAGAAACAACACAAGAAAACCTAAGAGATCGTCATTTAAAGAAGAGTAAATTTGTTAAAATATGAGCCGTAATAGAGTTATTTTTACGTTAAATAGTTTTGAGATACAGCTTTTTAAAAAGCAACATTTCATAAAAATGTTGTAAGGAACGTACTGAAAGATCAGTAGTTAGTGAATTTATTTGAAAACCCTATATGTCCATTTGACGTACAGATGTCTATTAGCACTCAAATTAAAGCTAGTTTAATGAGCTATAATGTAGTATATGATGTTTATCTTCGTAGGAATAATAGTTTAGATGAAATTTGCTAGAATAAATTGATTTATAGTTGTCTGGACAAATTTTCATTTGCCAAATTCATATTTCTATGTGAATATCATAAAAACTAATATCTCTACGAAGATAAGTGTCATAAAGTACTTTATAGTAAGTTAAATTTCCTTTATTTTGATTGTTGGCAGACATATGTGCGTCTTATGGATCTAGAGATATATTTTTCAAAAATCCATCTTTTTATAGGAATAACTAGAAATAAACATTTTGTGAGTTTATTTTGTCAATATCATAAAAACTACTACTCCTACTAAGATAAACATAATTAACTATTTTGTAGTAAATTTTACTAGCTTTAATTTGAGCGCTGGCAAACATCTGTACGTCCAAATAAATTTTGCTTTTTAAAAAGCTATATTTCGAGAACTATTGGACGTAAATAGCTCTTTTAGGGCTAATATTTCAGCAAATTTACTCTTCTTTAAATGATGTTCTTTTAGGTTTTCTAGTAGTGTCAGTAGTTTTGAAGATATAGCTCCAAATGAAAAATTAGTGTTTTTTTTAAAGGTTTTGAAACAGCCGCTATTTTTTATCCCCCCTACCTATAATTGGCAGACTCATCAATTTTGACTAGTAATTATACCTAGTTGTCATTAAAGTAATCAAAAACTGGGGTGAGAAAAGTGCCACATTTTTCTTCCCGGCTCTTGTACTAAGACTGTAGGTTCTTACGAAAGAAAGAAAAGGTATAGGATAGAGGACGTGGTCAGTAGGTATTACCTTGAAATAAGAATAGGTTAGATAATAATAAAAATTAATGGAGAGATATACTGATCCAATTTGATTATTCCCCATTTCCCAAGAGGTATGGAAGAACTAGTACTCTTGGGTTATCAATTAAGCAATAGCAGTTGCTTTACGAAATCCTCTCTTATAAAGACGTGGATGCAAATTTTAAGTTCTTTGTTATTGTCTTCCTTGGCAATTCGTATGCTCGAGCAGGTCACAGTTTGTTTTTCAATTCTTCTAATGCATCATAAGGATTATATGTTTTTATATTTTCAACTAGGAATATTCCTAGATGGGAGCCCTATAGTATTTAAGGAATACGATATGAGTCATCATAGGGGCTAGCACTCGAACCTAGTAATTTTGTTTGTAACATTTTCGTCCAATTCCTGCTATATTCCAGTTCACCAATTGTATTTTTATAGAACAAATTTAGCATCCATTGCTCATACACACCCGTATGATTGGGGATGGTATAGTGTGGTTCTTTTCCGTTGGATGCCTAGGAGTGTTGTGATCTGTTTTTTCCATGAAACAAGGCCGAAGTGCTAAAAAAAAAACAACGTAAAATTCAACGATTTACCGTTTATTGCTGAAACAGTTTAGTTTAGTTGGGATTTTGCCAATATCACGAAGCTCACCAATCAATGATTAAATATTGTAAAATTATTTTTATGTAAATACATTTATAATTTTTTTAAAATTGATTTGTTTTGATTCGAACTAATGAAAACCTATCAAAAATATCACTTCATAAATAAGAAATCAATTTAAGAATCCACTGTATTTTAATTAATAGAGTATTAATTATGCTGTATGAAAGTTATTTAATAAATTATGGACAACCTAAACGACCAGTTACTTTCTCGCTTTAATGACTACCTATTTAATTAGAAAGAATTACTAGTATGCCTTTGAATCCAGCAAACATGGTATTTTTATAATTGTTCGTTTTAAGAATTCAAAGGCAGGACAATATCCGTTCATATTTCAGCCTGAGGTGGCGGAACCCCCAATTCATGAATATTGACGAGGGCTATTGTGGTATTGGCTTATTCTCTGTTGCGAAGGTAACAAAAGAACTATAGAGGCCGTTATTTATTTACCAGCGTCATTGAAAGGGGAGGGTACGGAAAATATGTACCTTTTATTGTTCAGTTCTAAAAGGACCAATACTGTCTAGATCTAATCTTTTCATTTTTTTTTTTATATAGTTACTAAAATAAATTAGAAATATCAAAAAATAGTGAAGAACAACGTTTTTTTTCACAGTCCTATATAAGAAAAAAAATTGTAATTTAATTATATATACACAAGTAAAATATTTATTTCAACACTTTCACCTATTGTAGTGAGGTGTAGTCTTCGTTTAGTCTTTTGTAGTTGTGGTGTTTTCGAGTTTTTAAAACATTTTTCCTACGATTTTATAATGTGGTGTGGCATACATTACTTTTAAAATCTTTATTATGTTAATACGTGCCAACTTACGTTACTTCTCGTTTCTTATTGGATAACATTTGCTAACGTACTGGGGGGGGGGGAAGCGCTGTTGTCAGGTTCCTGAAGATGGTGAGATTCTGCAACTTATGCAACTCGAAAACCATTATGTGCCTTCGTTGCCTTCAAACTCCAGCAGAGTGGCAGCTCGGAGAGCTTCTGCAGTTGCTCCAACTTCTTCTTCTGCAAGGTTGACCGCACAATCTTCCACAGTCTTCTGGAAACGTAGATGTTGCGTTCCTTATCTGATTGAAGAGCCGTGCAGCATACAGAATAACAACAAGAATTATAGAGTTTTAATAAATAATGCATGGAAAACCATAAAAAATTCTATATAAATACAATTACATGTCTCTTTAGTACATCTATAAAGTATAGTCTTGTAACAAAGACAATCAAATAAGGTTTGAAAATATTTTTTTTCACAGTGTGAATTTTACCATCTCTCAGTCAGTTAATTAATTTCCTTAAAAATCGTAGGTGATAAATATACCCAGGAAGTTTCTAGTTAGATAAGTATTTTTCAGGAAGTTTTGACATCGAGAGATATTGGCCAATACTTTAGGATTCATGGTCGAGAGGATAAAATGAGTATTGGAGATTGAGAAACGAAATAGGATGTTATTACCACGGGAGCTGGTACTTTGGCATCCCCAACTTTGGTGTCAACATTCTTTTTTCCTCTTGTTAAGACTGAACCTATTTTGATGGAGCTAAGATATGAGGGGCTATATCGACCATCAATGGTAATCAGGATGTAGGATCTATTTGAATGTTAGGAGGGGGTGGAACTGGGAGTGGATGCTACGGTGGTAATTTTACCCCTGAGGGTAGTTGATAGGGAAGATTTTATTTTACGTGGGATTTGAAACTGAGGATGGGAGGTCCGGAGACTACTGATTCTTGTTAGTGATCTCAGAACCATATTCTTGAATCTTGACGAGGCTGATCCATGGCTTTTGTGGTAAAGGCTGATTTAATGAAGCAAGCTGATATTTTCTTCAATTCTTTAAAAAAAAAAATCCTTTTTTAATTTTCAGGTATCTGTGAACATCGACAAGTAAAACAAATGCAATTTATTAAACGTTTTTACAATTCGTTTTAAATTCTTAGTATATTTAAACATTTAATTTGAAATTTTATGGTTAATTTTGTTTTTTAATTTTAAAACAAAAATTATGATACTAGTACTACTCCAATACGGAGTCTTTTCTCTCTTAAAGATAAGGAAATAATATTTGTAAAACTTCAGGACTAGACAACCACTACAAAAAAAACCATAAGGAACTGATTGTCCCTAGAGCGGGCAAGACGAACAGTGTAGACCAATATAAGTATTGTAGATATATTAATAAAGTTAGTAGTAAGTCATAACAATAAAACAGTTATTACAACTGAGAACTTCATATGTTCTTATCCTGCCGGTTCTAGTAATCTTGGGAACGGATAAAAAAATTATTTTACGATAATTTTCACGACCATTGTTCGCTATCATACAAATAAAATTAATGTTTAATATCTTTAAGAATATTTCTTAACGAAGTCTATGGTTAGTTTCGATTCTTGAAGTACTAAGTAAACGTAATAATTTAGATACTAAATATGGATTAAAATATTGAATTCGACTATTCCTATGAAATATCTATAAGGGTGTTGAATATGTTAGGTATCAGTTGAAATGGATGTAGTACAAGGAATTATCCAAAATCTCTCTCCTGAATTTTCTTGAATTCCCTGAATTTGATGAGTCGTGTGAATATTTATGGATGGTGGGGGGAGGGGGCGCCTAAGCCACTTCTGGAATGAGTACTGAATCGGATTAGACTCTTTCTCCAATCCCGTTTTGGCCATTCATATTTTACGGAAGTGGATTACGACCCGTAGGCCATAACTATCTACCAGAGACAGGCTTCTTTACTATCACTATTATTTATATCTAATTTATAATAAAAAAATTGTATCATTGGAAAATTCCTCTTTAGATTCATGACCATTATTAATATTATATTAATTTATTCAAATATATTCTAACTTGTTTACCCCTGCCCGAACTCTTGCATTTGATATGTGTTTTTTTTTCTTTTTAATTTATTCGAACTATAAGCGATATCAGTAGCAACTTAACATATTCAAACAGTATTTTTTCTCTCTATATTTTGAGCTCAAAATATTCTAAACATTTTTAGACTATCACTGTAAGTTGAGCTATAAAACCGATGAATTAGTTAAGTTTTTACCTCAAATATTGTTATATAAGTGTAGATGAACAGATTATAAAAATTGAATATACTCATTTTTAGGATCACATGCTAGTCTTGTTTCAAAACATTCATGGTATCTGGTTGAAATATTTTAGCCATCAAAAATAAACCGTTGCGTAAGTATCCCATAGTACTGTAAGTTTCCACTGTGCCATGGTTGCCATTTTAGAATGAGATTTGATCCTTATCTAGCTCATATCTCAAAAACGGTTCATTTTTACGCTTTAATGTACAGGACCCATCTTAGGTTCAGTAGAAACGTACTTTGGTATTGATGTACGCATCAAAATATTTAAAACTCAGTTTTTTCCACCTCGATCCTCTGACTTGAAACATCTCACTTTTTTCAATAAAATTTATTAGAGTTGCAGTATAAGAATTGAGTTTCGTCGCTTCTCCGTGAAATTCTCCTTTTTGATACCTCATTCGTCAAAATCCATCGCTCCTCAGTGCAGAATCCTACTACCGTATTATTGTATCTTATTTTTAGTCAAGTTTACTCCTTACTTCTTCCAAATTTATATCATCATTATTATTAATTTATTTGTTCTAAAATTGGTATCATTGTCATTTTCTTCATGATATGTTTCACTCATTTTAGTATTTTGTATTTATACGTACATATATTATATAAATTTTAAAAAAATAGCAAAAACCTAAACTGATGCAGCCTGCACAATAACCCTATGATCAAGAGTAAAACAAGCACATATTTTATTTTATGTTTATTATTTTTTTGTGAAATGTTGATATAAGCCGTCAGAAATTACCATCTTGCAAAAAAAAAAAAATTAAATATATTAGTTTAATTTTTTTTTTCTTTACGTCCAAATATCTCCAGATAGGATATTTTTGTTCAACAGAGTATTGAACAATTTTTTTTTCATATTCTTTTAAATAAGTTTAAGTTTTTAAAACAAAAAAAAAAAACAACTTTTAAACAAAATCCACCTTTATATATTTATTGAATTTAAAATTGCTTAAAATCTTTAACCTTGTAATATTCCCTGTATAAACTTTTCTTTTATGATATATTAACCATATTTTATCATGCAAGGACCATTTGATTGGATTAAACAACGTCAGTTGCGAAAAATAAATGGAGTATGCTGTCAATAAAAATAATTTATCTTTCAGAGGTACGTACAATACATTCTATCAAAATTTTAACCGTATGACTTTCTTTAAATTAAATACCATCTGACATAAATAAACTTTACACTTCATGCAGAAGGCTGAGTCCAAATGGACATTATTTATTTATTTTAAGTGTTTCGACCACTAGGGCCATTTACACTGGGTTTACAAAGTTAGTAAATTACAATTGGCATGTTCAGAAAGTTACAATTAAAAAGTGAGAAAGTTATATATTTACAATTACAAAGTGAGAAAGTTACAAATTTAAAATTACAATTACAAACTTACAATTACAAAATTACAAACTTACAATTAAAATTATAAGCCTACAATTAAAATTACAAACTTACAATTACTTATTTACAATTACAATTACATATTTACAGTTACCATTAGAATTGACGTAGTTAGTAAACTGCTATATTAAATTATGCATCCACTTATACATGCTGGAATTAGAGTTAGACTATATGTGATCAGAGATATTAATGATTTCTAAAAAGTGAAAAAGTTTTGTTGTTGTTGAGGGATCTTCTCTCAACATATCCTGTAAGTCTGAAGTGAATCGGTGTGATTCGTGAGCAATACATTCAGTGAGAATGTGCCTAACAGTGAGATTGTTTCCGCAGTAGTGACACATCGGTGCATTTTCTTTTTTTCATGAGATGACCGTGGGTGAGTCGAGTATGGCCAACCGAAAACGGGTTAATACTACATCTTCTTTCCGCTGCAGATTCAAGTTTCCAAATGGACATGATTAGACCAAAGGGGGAAGGCGATGGGTTCTTAGTCGGACAAGAAAAAGTGAAGATAGAGAACATAATTAGGTGTCCTAAATGAACATTTATAGTTCAATAAGGACATTCAATTTTACTAAGTATCCATCATCAAAAAAAATTCAACCTGAAAATGTAGACGTACAGATTTGGAACGGAATAATTATAAAACCAAAATAATCTGATATATAAAAAAGTCTTACAAAAGAAAAAATTTCCAAACATAATATTGTTTACAAATATAGCAACAGAGGTCATAAAAAGCTATTTATATGACTGACATGTTCTCTTTTATTTACCACTAATGAGATTTTATATTCATAATGGAAAATATGCATAACTTTGTTTTTGCAAGCCAATAAAAAGGAAAAAATCAAATACCTAATGCTACCCTTCTAGGGTTGATAACTATGACTAAATAAAACAGTCTATTGCAATAAATATTTTTGAAATGTTTGTAGAAACTGAATAATCAGTTCCTGTAGATATAATTTTGACCACTTAAAATGCAACGTTTACTGTAGCGCTATTAGGATAATTAATGGGACCAACTACTAATTATAATAACATTTTCTAAATATTTGCTGATAGCAGTTGAGGTTGTGTAAACTAGATAGTAGTGGAAATTGCTATTAAGTCGAGTTCAGTAATTAAACATCTCTAAACATAATATCAATTTGAAGTTTTCTAATTGTATTCGAGCAAATACAAAATTAACAATGGAATTTCTATGCGAAGATCCAGTTTCATTTAATTAATCGATTATAATAAAAAAAGGCTCTGGCAGGACGCCTAAAAAAATCTACATACAAAGACAGTAATGTTAGGCCCACTGATTCTATATGCTAATTGTATAGCTCTTGTTTAAGTACAAGTGGAGAGAAGTTTCGAAATAGACTTTTTTTTAGAGTTCACATTAGAGACTTCTTTTTTAAAATTAAATCCCCAAAAGTATCTTTGACTCATTTCTCTGTCAATAATAATGAATTTTAAAACTTTAACTGAATAGTAATTGAAAGTAACTAGTTGTTACTTAGAATTTCCAATGTTTTATGAATTGTCTCTTTAGTATTATATAATAAGGAAATGTATCAAATTTTAAACATTATAAATTAGACCCCTTCATTAATAAACAAAAGAAACCTATTTAACTTGTCATTTTGTCGGTTGTTTTATCTTTAACATAAATTTTTATTTTTATTCCTACAGGGAATAAGAAACCTTATCAAAAAATCTTTTGCAAAGCGTCTAAATCAGAAATTGTTCTTTAACTACTGATTATAATTAAGTTCGATTTGTATTCTTTCAAAGGTTCCAACTATCATATAAAAAAAATCATTATTCTGATATTAAATTTTCAGTATAAGTATACTAAAATTGTACTATTTGAAATTAAATGAACACATATTATTACTATAGTTGTTTTCACCATCCCCTGTTATAAATTACAAGAACTGTCTTAGATCCTTCCAATTGTAGATACTGCCTAGCTGGATTCTTCTGAAAAAAAAAAAAATCGAAAGAATACCGCATTTGCTCAAATATTAGTCGACTCGATTTCAATAAGAATTTTTAAAGAAAAAATCCTAGTTTAATAAAAATTAAACAACAAATAAGAAATACATTTTCATATTGAGTATAGATATCTCCAAAAAAACAAGCTAGATAAGATAAATAGCATCATACTATCATCAAATTAAAATGATGCAACTTCAAAATTAGAACTTATCTTTTTGTTTCTGCTTAAAATTAACTAATTAATTAGTTCATTTCACTGGACATTTTCGGAAAAAATCCTCAACCTATATCAGGCAAATGCGGTTGTCAATTAACGTGAAGCATTTGATCAATAGTTATAACTTTTTTTAAAAATTTAAATCTTTACTTATGAAAAGTAAAATTCTCTAACAAATTAAGATATTTTATATTTTTTAATTTCTTTTTTCTAAAATATTTTATAGCTTGCTAAAGTAAACTTGTCCTGTTAATTTGATTTTATCTATTTGTTTACTTTTTTTTTATTTTATACGTATTTGCTTACTTTATTTTACTTATTATTATTATTTTTTCTAAATTTTTCTTTTGAATGTGTTCTATCATCACTATTACACATTGCCCAAGTTTGTGGCAGGTTGTAATACTTATTATTAAATAAGTAAATTAAATAAATTAATATTAAAAAATTAATTAACTGGGCATTTTATACTTTAAATGTCCAGTTAATTTATTTGTCGGTTTTACCTAAAATCATTTCTCCCACCTTGCTGTAAAGCTTACATTCTTAAAACATAAGTTGGATTTCCAAATAGCCTTCTTCTTTTCTTGAACTTTTGTTTTGCTATTGTCATTTCCTTGTTTTTTATATTTTTCTTCCCCACAAAAAGCCATCTATCTTTTTATGAAAATTTAGGCATATTTTGGATAAGTCAAGGTCTGTTCAAAAGAGCAAATGAGATTGTTTAATATAAAAGTAAAGTTAAAATAAAAGCCAATTGAATATATTACGGCTTAAACAGAGAAAATGAATTCCGAAGATCATACAAAGTGGTTATAAAAAGAAAACTAATCACCACCACAGGCCTAACTTCTATCCTTAATTTAACCGAGGGGTTGGGGTAGAAAGTGGAAATAAAATAAAATATCTAAAGTGAATTAACTGATTCGAAAGGAAACGATTTGAATTCAAAGGGCTGCTCTTTGAAGGACGCTTCGGTAAATAATTCATGAATGGGCCAATTAAAATTTAAAAAGGCAGAAACAAGATGAACCTTGTTCTAGAAACATCTGCATTGTAAATTCTACCAATCCCCCCTCCCCTTTGTAATCCCTTTTTATCCCCCAGCTCGTCAAAGCCAATTATTTGAAGTGCAAGTTTACGTATTAATGCACTCGAGTTGCAGCGGCTTCCCTATTATTTCTTTTCCTGCTTGTTGCATTTAAGAGCTAAAAAGGTGCAAAATTAATTAAAATTAGTAAAGTTAAACTTTTATGATCCAGATTTTGTTGAAAATTCCATTCTAAGTCGCATCTTCTAAGGAATAAATTAATAAAATGTATCACTTTTTCTGGTATAGTAATTTTAAATGAATAAAATATTTGGCCTTGATAGTAAAATCATTTGGGAGACACTATATATAATATTCCAAATATCTGGTCATTAGTGAAATGAATTATAACTGACATCATTCAAGATAGGACTGATATTAGAAACTTCAAAACTATATGAAAATAAAAAGTACACATTATAAACTACTGACAATTACTGACAGAACACGGTCCATGTAAACCTTAGTTAGGCAAAAATAATTGGAATTACTATTACATTATTAACAATATAATTGTCTTTTGGTAATTTCTATTTTACTGTTTGCAGAAGCACTATTATATTAATAATGGTCCGAAAATACAATTAGTTGTTGAACCAAATTAACCGTAATTAAATTAAACTGTAATTATTAATTGCAATTACTTTTTTCCTAACACTGATCTAAACACTACTTTAAAACATTTCATCTAACAAACAAAGATTTTTATAACTGCGACGGAGAATTTTTTTTTAAATAAAACTACTAAATGTTATTTTATTTATATGTTTTTTTTTCTTAATTATTATTTTTTATAGTTCTTAAAAAATACTCATTGTGTAATTATAGTATAAGTCGTAAGTATGCGCTGACACACTATTTGTGGCCAATATACTATTGACCCTAAAAATTGTTCTAAAGGGACTTAGTCTCAATATAATAATAAACTATTTTTCATTTCATTTTCAAACTTCACAAACACATAAGCTCATACTTATTGATTGTACCTTAAATTAACAACTAAGGTTTGATTTATGAAAGTTTATTTGATTCCTGAACATACACAGTCAATAATACAGTATCAAATCATAAAAATTAAAAAAATGAGTTAGTGAACTTCATTTCTAAGTTTGATATCCTAAGAAATCTTACAAAGCCTAAGAGAAACCATCAGAAGTAGACAGTTTAATGGTGAAGAATGAAACCCAAGAAAAATAAACCACTTCATTTTGGAATTGATTTACTATCTTTCAATTATGGTAATTTTAATACATCTAATTCTTGACTTATGCAATTTATTTATTTTATAATCTACGTTTTTTTTCTAACTTAGCACTAATCTGCAATTTTAATTTATTTATTCAAATTAAATATATTTATTTTACTTTAACGTGTATCCGCACATAATACCTCATGTATCTTTTAATTATAATAACATTGATGTATATTTATATATTAAGGAACCAAATGATTTAAATGCATTCACCTATTTATTTAGTACATTCAGTTATTTAGTTATGCAAATACATATATACTTCTGTATTTTTTCTATTTTATAAATGAGAACTATTTTTATATTGTGAAGTAGTTTTTAGGGAATATCGGATTAAGAGAATTTTTAAAATTTTTATATTTAGCATATCTCCTTAATTAATTTTATAATTCACACTTTTTTTGGAACTTTACATGATATACGAAAATAGAAAATGATTTTTATGATACCCTGACGTTCATATTATTCGGTTTGTTTTCGTTCGATTCGTCTTTTACTTAATTTACAGTGTCATATAGTAAAAAAAAACGTACAAAACTCAAAGCTAAATCATTTCTGAATCCGATTTTCTGTTAGAAACCGTATTCCTCATTGGAATTCTTTGAGTTAGCTTCCTCGTCCCGCCGAGGAGATGAGGTCGTGTAGATGAAGCCTTAATTAATAAATGCCTCAATTACAAAGTAGGGATAACGAGAAATTGAAATCTTAAATAATTTTTTTTTCTTTTGGGTTTTTTCCAGTATCGTGTAAAAAAAAAAAAAAATGTCAATGGCTAAAGGCGATTTACACTTTCAAGCCGTTTGGGATTCAAATTCCATTTATAATCCGATCTTGTAAAAGAATCCCTGAAAAAATTCAGTATACCATCTCATTGGAAATTTCTGAGTTAGGTGTGCTGGAAAAGGATATAAAATCAACAATAAACGATAGACTACAGGCAAATACTACAATATTGCAAAAATTGTAGAGTTTAGGGGTAGTTATACTTTATAATTGGAAATTCTGTATATCTTTCTAGTTTGTACGCCAAATCAATCAATTAGAGTATATGATTAGACTAAATAGAAAAAAAGTTCTAATGATGCATCATTTATTTATCTTTTTTTTCGAAAATAATTATCATTATTTTACAGTAAATTATTAATTTTTTTAGAAATTGTTAGGATAAAAAGAGAAGAGAGAAAATGGTCCACTATTTAACCGTATTGTTAATTGTTAGCTTCTTGCAATTATTCTCCTGTTGTAATTAAATTTCTGGGTCGGCGATGTAGTACCCTTAAAGAGTAAAGTTTAATATTTTCTACCTTAAGCTGTACACAATGGCCGCCTTCTTACAAATTATTATTTAATATCTCCCTTAGACATCAAAGCTTCTCAGAGATGACATTTGCAATTAAAATTTATTTTTACGACGGCTACTACAATTAAGGCAGTGTGATCGAAAGATGTTTTGCAATATTATTTAATTTACCAAGTCAAAGGTTGTATCCATAAAACCTTTTGTTTATAAGAAAAATAAATTAAAATTTATTTACATTTAAAAAAATATATATGTATATAATGGTACATAAGAAAACTAGTTATCCCTCACGAATATTTATAAACTATTTTGTAATCTTCATGCAGTTTTCTCAAAATATAAAAAATTCTAGTTTCATTAAAAAATATGTCAAAACGTTACAGTACTATGCAATAATTTATAAATTGATCTAAGGAAGAATATAGGAATATGTATACAATCTACCAATGTATTTATAAGTTATTATTTAGTAAAACTAGTTTTAAAGTATTTGTAATTATAAAAATAATAATAATAATATGGCCTAACGAAAGGTTCGAGGCTTCAAACAGAAATAACTAAACGGCATGCCTTTGACCTCATAATCCTGTTAAAACCCGAACTAAATACATTAATTTAAATTTATTTTGGAAATAATAATTTCATTTGCTTATAGAAACTTCTTAACTTGCTTTGACAATGAGCCTCTAAATAACAAACAAGAGGGAGATTATATGATTAATTAATTTATAATCTTAATATTTTCTTGAGACTGGTAATTCTTTAAATAAATAATTCAAAAAGGAAAATACTTGAATCCATTTACATATCTGAAAATATTGATTATACAGTAAATTTCAAGACAGATACAATAAATTTAAATCAACATTATGCTGAGATATTAAGTAAGATTAATTTATAAATAATATAGGAAAAATTGTATGTGGATAATTATAGTTGGGCTTGATAGGATTTTTGCTGATAAAATAAAGAGAAAAATTGACAAAAATGTAGTTATGATAAATAATATTCGTCGATTTCGACTGTTACTTACTAGATAATTAATTAGACAAACGCTTCCAATTAATTACATAAGATTCATTTACATAACTATGAGGCCTGTTTGGACTTAATATAAGTTGAGCTTTGATGCTCTAATAAAAACGATCGAATTCAATTCTTACAATCAAAATTCCTTCGTAAAATCCTTACATTGACACAAATGATCCACAAGGACATCAATGTTCATGTGTTGCCTATTTAGCTTGAACCAGATATTAATTCTTCCATGATAAACTCCTGCATCCACTTGTTTGTTACTTGCATCATCTTCAATAATTAGAATTACTTTTAATAATAATAGGACGGGCTAACCTAAAAGGTTCGATGTTGAGAATAAGAACAATCTGGCATGCCACTGGGGCCTCATAATCTTGTAAAAACCCAAATCTATATAGTGACCTCACATTATCCTCTTTGCTATATCTTGTTCGACCCCTTGGGCATTAAGCAGGTGAATCTGCGCTGAATTCTTTATTTAACATTCTTTTTTTGTAACAATTTTACAACCGCGTTTATACAACCGTTTCAATTCTACATCCAGGTTTTAATGAAATTTCTCTCAGAAAATGAATGAAAATTCAGATAATTTAGGACCTAGGTACTTAAAGCACTCCTACACATTCGGAAGTATACCTTCTGATACGTGCATTACCAAAATCATCATAGTTTTTGCTAATTTCGATTTATTCACATTTATTTCGAGAAATAATTCACCATTATCTTCAATGAAAGTTGTTTTAATAAAAAGATAAGATTGGGTTGGTGGCAGTCACAATGGAACGCAAAATTGTAAAAATTATTTTTTGAAAGCGAGGCTTATTACAGGAATTATATCTGGAGTTACAGTATAAATGTCTGTAGGATCATACCACCCGAGCCTAAGATTAACTTTTTTTCCTAACTTATAATATTTTCGAATCTTTAATCGTGAATCAATGTCATATCCAGCATCAAGCCATAGTCAGACATGGGTATATTGCTCTCCAGAGTTAGCAATTACTAAAAATTGTGCATATAATTTCGTGTTAACTTTTCTCTGTTATTGAGAGGCTTAATGTCAAGTCAAGTTGAGAAGTTTCTATAAGCTAATGAAATTATTACTGCCAAAATAAACTGAAATTAATGTATCATAAGCCGTATTGAAATCAAGAATAAAGTTTCGAAACTCCCTAGTCTTTCAGAAAGGATCATACGGGCTCATACACTTACGTTAATTAAGTAACTTCGTGAATATCATATTAATTTTCGGGATGTTAATTACCTTGGTGAGAGAAATAAAAGGTAAAGCCCCGATGAACCTATCCGAGAGGTGATTAAAACTTGGCTAGAGTTGAGCAGGTCATTCAAGCATTTGACAGTTGATAAGTGGTATCATAAACCTGCTTAAAACAAAACAGAGTCAATCTAACTTGCCAAAGGTCCCTCCTTGGTTCTAGATTAATTTAACTTGCCCATGAGCTATGATATAGAGGATATCGTCTCTAGGGAAATCTAGTCCTCGATCCTCGCAGGGTTTTCTTTATATCTGCGGTATATTTTTCTAGGTGAAGAAAAATATCGTTCTAGTAAAAAAAAGTATTGACCAGAATTTCTGAATCTATGGATATTTAAAGAACTGTTGTTTTGGCTTACATGAGGCGACAACAAAAATAAACGTCGTTATGATGAACCTTCAATTAAACACCGAGGACAATAACATAATTTTGTAATACTAAAGGTGATTTTTGTTGTAGAAGAGATGGATAGAGAAAAGATAATAGAATTAACTACAAAAAATATAATTTAGTACTTACCGATTCATTGTTGCTGTGCCTATAAATGTTTATTCTAATTTCATTCATAAAATATGGGAAAAAGCGTACAAGGCATTGTATAATTAGTCCGTGAAAGAGAATAATAGAACCTAACGTAAACCTATGTAGAAGCTGAAAAGAACCGAGATAAAAAAAAGATTTAAATTGAAAGAAAATGAATGAAACTGAACAACTTCACAGCAAATCAGTACTGGACACGAACATGAAGTAAGTAATCTACTGTGAGCGAAGAAGAAAGCACACTTCCTAAATAACTGAGATTGACTCGGAAAAGGCCATAAACGAACAGGATAAAACTTCTGGCTTATTAACCCAGTAGAAGAGAGACGACGCACAATAGTGGAAGACGTGAAAAAACACACCAAAATGAAATGTGTCTAATCATGTTGATGAGTGCGTTTTCTTAATCTCAAGTATCTATAAACGATTTCACCGTAATAGGTTCTACCACCAAACAATATTTGTGTTTCGGGAACCGAAAGGCTGGATTGCAGGAGGGCTTCCATAATGGAGGCGCTGCTAGCGCCCTATGTGGCCAACAGCCAAAGCTTAGCTCTTCCAGCGGTTTCTGTAGAAACGAGAAGCAACCTGGCATGAGAGAGTCATTTGTGTCTGTGTCTCTCCCGCAACAGAGGAGAAGGGAAAAAATCAAGAAATGAAGGAAGAACAACCGAAGAATGGAGTAAGTCCAAACCTATCAGTATAATTGACATCCATCATCACCAGCCTCATGAAAGCTATAGTTTACACCAATTATTCTAAATTCATTAAGACCTAATCATAAATGTTTAGTTTCGCCTATTCGCTACACCATCTGTAACTTATTCAATATAATTTTCTTTTCTGTTAGTTATATTTATTTTCATCATTATATACAGTCCACTACAATCCAACCAGCTATCCAAAAGTTGATGTGCGCCTGGACTTCAGTTGAAGGCGTACTTTTACAATTTGTGATCAATAAAACTAATCTTACAGACGTTAGTTCGGCATTAGGAAAAAGTAAGTTTTTATCTATCTAACATAAAATATTTCCGCCAAGTAAATGCCAACAAAATTTAGTGTACAAATTGTAATTTTTAAAAATTAGGTTTGCTTCTTAATTTTTTTTTATTTCTACGGCCACTTCCAATTTATTACTGGAAAATTCATTTTTGTGCATTTTCGATAGACCAGAAAAAATGAGCTTTATTGGCTTTTGTGGTGAGACTATTTTCCCTTACTTACTAAAAAGTGTACATATGGTGTTTAATGTATACATAAAAAAATCAGAATAACTTGTTTTGTTTTTTATAGGAAACATTAAGATTTTTATTTTTACACCAAAAATTATAATGAAAATTTTAATTTTTTTTTTCATACCCTCCTGTAATGATTTTAGTGGGTATTACAAAAAAAAAAAAGCATTCCATTGAATTTATTACCCTGAATAACATAGGATTCACGAGAATAACAATTCAAAGGCTTGCACAAAAACGGCAGTTTTCCACCGCTCTGCGGCACCAGGAAAACTCCACCAAATTTAGTAATGTTTGTTTTATAATATTTTAACATACCGAAGACGGAAGAGTTGTTTATTAAGGCAATGTATATTCACGATGATTTAACTAAATTGCGTCTTACGTTCATTGCTCATTCCTCAAATCAAGTTTTAATTCCTTCAACATTTTTATATCTTTAACAAATGCTTAAATAATATGACAGGATAAGATAGATAATGTTAAGGACAAAAAAAAAATTTTAAATACAAAGGAAAAACCCAAATATTATAATAAAAAAAAGTTATAGTAGTTATGAAAAAAAGCATTGTATCGTCTTGTGAATATACTATCTTTATTAATTACTTTATGTTATTATTTATATTATATCTAATAAGATGGCTTATTTATGGCATGAATTATATTGGAGTAGCATGGCTTATTAAATAAAGTATTTCTCTCAATTGAAAAAGCAGCAGCAGAGTTAATTTTGAATATTTTTGCAAAAATGCGAGTTGTAATTCAGGACAGAGAACAAGTTGATGGCTAGTTTCAGAAGCGGGGAACTCAACTCAAGCTTAAAAAGTTCTGGATGCACTTTCGATGTAGTGCCTCAGCGATTTTAAGCTCTAAAATTTAAGGCTATTGGTTTTAAACAATTCCTTTATAACGCATAGTGGTACTGAAGGCATATGTTGATGGGAATAATTCTTGAAATTATTTAATTTTAGTACCCGTGAGAGGTCCTAATTGTTAATGGATGTAAGAAAGCATAATATTTCAAAAAAAAGTTTTTTTAAGGTCTTCGTCCAGTATGTCTCAAAATTATTTGATGTACGAATTCTTAAGCACAACATATTTGTTGCCGTACTATCAACTTGTACTTCGTAGTTACTTTTTGGATGTGACTTAGGCGTTTGATAATGTATGGCACCAATACTAGAACCAATTCTCCCTAGCGTTTATTAATTATTTTTACAATCATTTCTCCATTTCCTTTTCTTTTCTGTCTAACAGAGCTTTGCAATTTAGTCAATCAAGCCAATGTCTACAGGAGTCCCTCGAGATTTTATACTATGACTACTTCTGTACTTAATTTATACATACGACAACGTATTAAAATTGTAATAGAATAATACAGACTAATTATATATTAGAATTTTTTTATAAAATCAGGAAAAATACTATTAAATTAACGTTAAAAAAAACCTTAATTGGTAATCATTTTGAATTATCTCAAATCTGCAGGATTTGAGTCCACTGCTAATTAACTGTCGTCTGCATGCCATAAGTCAATTAATTAATCTATATTGGGTCCTGTAAAACTATTATTATAATTGGATTCTTTTCCAGAGGCTTAATTTGTGTTAAACAATTACCAATTAAATACCTTTATATTTATAACATATTGTTATCATTAATTATATAATATAATAGTATATAAACTACATCAAGAAATAAATTGTTTATTTACATTGATATGATTAAAAGAAATTATGAAACGATTGAACTGATCCAGATAAATGGTTGCTATAAAATATGAATTACATTATGACATATTATCTAATGTATATACCTGAATGACTGCTGAGAGTTTGGTGATTCATGCCGTGGGATGTTGTAGCGAATGTGTCGTTTTGTTCATAAGGGATGGCGTCCAGGTCTCATAGCCCTTCCTAAGAAGGCCTATACTGTACGTGTGTTAGAAGGAGCACTTGGTGCAAAAAGGAGCGTAACCTTTTTGGAATTCTATTTCTCATAGGGTATGAGACATAACACCCATTAGGCGAGCGTCTCTCCCCTAGGACCTCTAGGACCTATCCTGAGAGGGGGTGGGAATCCACTGCCGATCACACGGTATATCGATCTTTACCTGTTAATGCCATCTGCCTATCTGTATGTGGCAAGAAAAGTGTGAAAAGCTCTGATACCACAAGACCAGTGCGGTACACAAACACACTTTCTTTGTTTGTTGGCAAGTATCCCTTCTTGGAGGGCAGGTATCGGTGCAGATGTAGCTAAATTATTTAACGACATTTATCATATTTTGTTGTGAGAATTTCCAAAATCTCGATATATAGCACCATGTTGTTGGATTCTTCATCAGAAAACATATCAAACAAATATCACTTACTATTCTCAACATACAGCGATTTAACGTTGGAAGTACGCCTTATTATTTCCAAAATTTTCTTTGCATATTCCTAAATGTGGTAATAAAGGAATCAATAATAACAAATTTACAGATCCTTGTTCGTCCAGAATCAGTTATGTAGGAACTGGGAACATAATTTTTATAAGAAGGTCTGCCAGCACTTCCATCGTTTGTAGGAAAAAAACTAGGTTTTAGACTTCTGTTACGTCAAAGTAATTCTTTTTTTAAATTTGCTTTGAATATATAATTTTTGTTCCAAGTACATCCCAATTGTTGTATGTCACTGATCCACTAGTTCGCATTTCGGAAAGAGTTGTGCCATTTTATTTTTGTTTATATTTTTGTAGTAGTGAACTTTTGAATGCGTTTTATCATCGCTTCGTAGCTTTCCCTCATATTTTCTAAAGGAAACTGGCGCCCTGTATTTTTATAAATGTTATTTGTATTACTCTTGCCAAATATTAAAAATATGGACTCTCAGTATTGAGAAATTAGAAATTAGAAATATCCTGGTAAAAATAGTTTTTTTTTTTAAACTGTAGAAAATTAGCTTTTTGAAATAAAAGGGGTGCGAACCCTACTAAATCTACCTGAATACATTTAAATAACGTAAACATCATTAAACGAATGACTTTAGTTGACTAAAGCAAACTAATATAACATTTTTACTTAGATGCTTTTATTTTAATTTTCTTTATTTTTTTCTTACGGCCGTTTCGACTCAGTGGAAGAAAATAAACTTGCAGTAGCTCAAGAGCTTACTAAAAATAATAACATAAATTTTTACTGATTTGTAGGGTCGAGTCCGTAATTTTTTCTTTTTACTATACTGGATATGATATTGTTGTCACTAATTTTTCTGACTTACAATCACCACTCCCCAGTGTTTGAGTAATTATTGCCGGAATTAACAGATTTCTAATTTGTAAGGCAGTGGATATTCTGCTTGTAGTATATCCGACCCTTTTTTTCCGATCGGCCAGTTGCTCCGTGACACTAAAATCCCAACGCCAACTTCAAGTGCCGCTTTATTATCCTATTAGACCTTTCACACGCATTGAATGTTGAGCCTCAGCACATTCTTCTCTGAGTACTTCAGCACCGGCCTTTCATTTGCCTCTGTTTCATCACTGAAACGCTTTAGATACCTTTAGGAAATTAGTTTCTAATTTTTGAATTTCCGGAGCGTTATTCTCTCTGTATAAATTTTATTACAGGTTTAGTTAGCCCGAGGTTGATGAAGAAAAATAAGGCATCATACTATGATATAATTAATTTGTATTTATGATATTACTGTATATTTTAACTTGTTGAGCCATTTTTTTAAGCGTTTTGTTTTCAAAAGAAAAATCACTAATAGCATTATTTATTATCTTTTTTAATTTTTACTAGTATCTTTATTTTGTATTTCTTTATTATATTGTTTAAAATGGGGGAAGATAGGTTTGCTGTACTAATAATACGAACATTTGAGTGTCGAATTGTTGTTGTTCCATTGTTCCGTTGATCCAACAAGGCCCAAGAGATTGCAAGTTGCAGTTGGTCACTTTTCATTTGATTTCGTCCGACACCATTTAGTAACTAAATAAATTAAATATTGACTGACTTTAGTGGAAAGAAATCATTTATGGATTAGTTAATCAGTTGTACAAATAATTTTTTTTTTATTAATAATTAGTTTGAAAAATTTTATTTTATTTTAAATGTATGTTTAGTGTTAAGTTTTTTTCTTAATGGCATTTTATTTTTATTATATAAACCTAGTATGGAATTCTCTCATTTCAGATTTAAATTATTATTTTATTTTTCTGTTTCCCTTATTTTCTTTCAATAAGTTTTGTTCTTAATTTTTTATGTTTTTTTTTCATTCCAGTCTTAAAAAAAAATTATTTATTTTTATACTATTATGAAGTGTTCATATTACCAGTTTTATAATAAAGGGGGTATGAGATTTATGTTTTATATAATTGCTCGCTCTATCAATGATGTATTTACACTAGCTAGATAATTATTTAATATTCTTGGCAAATTAATTAATATAATTGTAATTTTTAACAAATTTTTTAATGTTTTTTATTGATAATATAAATGATATATTTTATTATTTGTTTTTATTATTATTTCTTTCTTCAAATATTAAGAGAGATTACGATTTAATAAAACGTTACAACACACCAGTACTGTAGCAGATTTCGCAATATGGCCTGTGTTGTGAATAAAGAAAGTTGAGTTAGAGCTAAAATAAAAAGGTTGGCCGATGCCCCAGCTTGCTCAACTGTAAACCTCGCCGTAAAAAGGGAATACTCCTTTTGAAGGCTGCTATCAGTTTAATTTATTCTTTAAAGTCCTTTTATTCCTGTACTTTATCTACTTATTATTTATCGTAAAATAAATATTTCATAGTATATGAGAGCGTTTCTTCAAAATCTTAATAATTATTTATGGAGAGACTAAATTGAAAATATCATTTTATTTACTTATTTTTTGTTATTATTAACAATCTTACATCACAACCAATCCTAACACTATCTACACCGCGTATGTCAATGACACATGTGTGCTCGCAGCTAATAATAACTCTTTATTTCATTCAAAACTCTCCAACCCCATATCACAATCCTCGAAGAATGGTGTCGAAATTGGAGGATTAAAATAAATCCCAAGAAATAACCCTAACCCTTCGTCGTAAACCTAATAATGTTGTTCTTACTCCTGATGAACAGATCAACTACCTTAGACTACATCTGGACAAACGACTAACTTAGAATCCTCACACAAGTTTTGTGTTAAGTTGGGTTTTTCAACGATTCCTTTTTTCTTGCTATTACTCGGTCATGATAACAGTGAAAACCAATTTAAGACGAAGGGCATATCAACACAAATAGTCATACTGCTATAAAAAAAGACCCTAAGGAACCAGGCCAACCTGTTCTCACTATGCATTTCAGACAAAGAGAACACAAATTCAAATATAATCAAACAAAATCAAAGCGAAATCTAAAAGAAATTATAGAAAAATATATGGATCGGACTTTTGATAAAAAATCAATTGAACAAAATTTAAATTCGTGGTACTCCTATCTCGTAAACAGGTAAGAGACAATGAACAACACTAAAAATAAATAGATATAATTCATAAAAGGAATTAAACTCATTTCACCCTTACCCAGTTGTACTACAAACCTTGTACTAGTTATCCCTGTTGCTATTTACAGTTATGTATACCAGTTAGTTATGGAAGAACTATAAGTAATGTTTATTTATTTATTTACTAAGCGATGGACACATGCAGCACACTGGAAAGCAGTAGCCCAAGACAGACAGGCGTGGAGAAGGCAGGCTCAACCGAAAAAAAACATCTTTATTTTTATTCTGTACATTTTAGTGTTTATTAATTAATTAGGAAAATTCTTTATTTTTTAAAAATTCTGTTTTGTTTTTTTTCACAGCAAGCATAATTATACGAACAATAAGGTCGTGAAAATATATATAACTATATACTAAATATAGTTGTTTTATCATTGAACTCAAGAATATATATAAAAGGAGAATGTCTTATTCTATAAACATTCGAATTCCAAAGATATTCGACAGATGTTGTAGCCGTCAGCTTCAAAGTTGAACTAAGTACTTGGAGGGCTTGGGAGGAAGGCGATTTCTGAACCCACTTAGGCTAGCTCAAACTTCTCAGTTCAGGAGCTTTACCAACAGACTTACAAATACCAGATTCGGAGAAGCCCGTTCTTGAAGAGCATTGAATTCATAATAGTTTGCATTCCCCGCCCAATTAACATAATAATTTTTGGAATAATTCATATCATGTTTGTCATAAACATATAAAGCATTAATAGATTATTTTTA